>NC_056735.1:1233304127-1233394127 GCF_019279795.1 Protopterus annectens
CAATTCAAATATTCAAACAATGGGTCTAGTTCTTCTGTAGGCACTGTTTGGTCATTGCAGAATGGGCATTTTGACACACAGCAATATATCTAGTGCTTTCATAGTTAAATGATGAGGCAATACCTTAGGGTACAATCATAATACAGACTTAAAAATGTTGAGAATGTCTGCATGGTGACTGTACTCAGGTAACTGTACTCAGGTAGCTGCTGCATATACTAAGGGGTAGCATAGATATGACAGACTACAGAATGATGTAATGCGCAGATATTACAAAGATCTTGTGGTCTGTGAGAAAAAAACAACAGAAAAAGGGAAGTATTCTGCTAAAAGGTTGGTAACAGAATTACAGAAATCAATTACTCTGCCACTGACCTTGCCACATAACTGCAATAAGGGAAACTATCTGGCATGAATCTTATCTCAGAGTTGCAAGAAGACATATGTTCTTGAGCTTACAGATGTACAAACTGTATGACAGCAGTTCTGCTAGCTGTTTCCTTCCATGCAGTAACGCTATAGTAGATAACAGTCCTCGGTAGTATAAAGTGCTTCCACCCAGTTTACATACAAAGGGCTAAAATATGTATATTTGTAATACTTATCTTGAAGCAGAGATTGATCAAATAAAATTTATGTTTTATACAGTAAAATATAGAGAAGCAAAAGATAAAGCCAGTGGTGCAAATCAAGCATCTCATGAACATCAGCTACTAGAGGTCAAAGTGGGATATGAGTGTCATTAATGGCATGTGTATATAGTTAATTAAAATTCTAGAGCATCAAAGAATACAGACACTTGCCAAAGCTGAATGCTGATTTATGGAGCGGTACATGTTGAATATTGACTACTGGTTGATTAGAAGAACAAAAAGGGCAGCAAGCTGAATGCAGTCACACCTAAAAAGCGAATACACGCGTACGCTCAATGCAATTTAAAGAGCTTAACATGGCTGAGCCTCTTTTGCAAAAGAACTTTTCAAGTCAGCCAGATTTTATGCCAAACTGTTTCAATCCACCATTTTAAGCATGGCTGAGCTATGTGCTTCTGTGACAGTTGATGAAAAGCACAAACACAATAAAAAGGTTTATTTAAAGCAAGCATAACCTGGAATTAATAGGTAAACAGCAGTTATCAGTGTAATTTAGTGTGACCTGTTCAACATTAGCCTGTATATACTCATAAGACATAATTAGAAGTTATGTACCTACCATAACGTTCCATGTTAGTTGTCTTCTCTCGCCTTCTTTCTTGCTGGATGGGTTCGGAGCCGATCCTCGGCTCCGACTCGGCACTTGCTTTAGCTCGAGAACTCCTTTTACCAGCTCGAGGCAACCCTATATCCCATGATGCAAGGCGGAACTACCTCAGATCTCGTTTGGCAGCTAACTGACCCTGCTAAAGACTATCCTAACATAATTAGGAATCATGGTTCCTAAAAGAAGTCCTCATAACAATGCTCCAGAGGAAGCAATCTAATAGGAATTCTCCAAGATCTGTCCAGGCCAGGGGGAAGGAGGGAGGGAAGAAAGAAGGCGAGAAGACAACTAACATGGAACGTTATGGTAGGTACATAACTTCTAAATGTTAAGTTGTCAATCTCGCCTTCATTCTTGCTGGATGGGACCGCGTCCCTAGCACCTGTATCCCGGGTGGCTCAATGGAACAGACTCTTGAGAACTGTGGAACCAAAACTGGCCCTATCTCTGGAGGCCAAATCCAACTTGTAATGAGACACAAAGGTATGAGGCGTGGCCCAAGTAGCTGCTGCACAAATAGTGTCAATGGGAAGTCTATCCTGAAAGGCTACAGAAGTGGATAGACTCCTGGTCGAATGTGCTTTAGGCTTAGAAGATAGTTGTTTGCCCCTTAGAGAGTACACATAGGAAATGGTGGAAGTCAACCATCTAGATAAGGTCACTTTAGAAACTGGAAGACCTAACCTGTTTTCTGCATAGGAGACAAACAATTGGTCTGATTTTCTAATTTGTTTAGTCCTATGCAAGTAGTACCTGAGCTTGACGATGAACATCCAAAAAATGCAGCTTCTGTTCAGCTCTGTCAGAATAGTTAGGAAAGAAAACTGGTAGATCAATAGATTGGTTAATATTGGTTTGAGATACAACCTTGGGAAGAAAGGAAGGGTTAGTTCTAAGCGAAACCCTATCCTTATGAAAAACCAGATAAGGTGAACGAATACAGAGGGCCTGAATCTCAGAAACTCTTCTTGCAGAAGTAACAGCCAGTAAAAATATAGTTTTCCACGTCAATAACTTTAAAGAACACGTAGCAGATGGTTCGAAAGGAGGTAGAATTAGGGATGCCAACATTAAGTTTAGATCCCATTGCGGAGGAGGATGTTTCACAGGCGGTTTTAGGAGAAAAACTCCTCTTAAAAAGGCCTTGCATAACCTATGAGACATGATGTTATTGTCATGCAAGCCAACATGATACTTGGAAATAGCAGCCAATTGTACTTTGACTGTAGATGACGAAGATCCTGAATGAAAACCTCCGCCAGGAAATCCAAAACAGAATGTACAGGAGCGGTAAAAGGATCAATATTTCTGGCGTTTGCCCAATTGAAAACGCCGCCACTTGCTAGCATAAATAGTTCTAGTGGACGACTTTAAAGAAGACACTAAAATGTCTCTGACTGAGTCAGAAATCATTGGTAGCCTGGCTAGGGAAGGAAGTGGAGCAACCAAGCAGTGAGGTTGAGAGAATGAATGGCCCGGTGCTGCTGACCCGACTGGTGGATCAAAAGATCCGAACTGGGTCCAGATGCCAGGGCTGCACCAGAAGATGATGATGTAGAGACGGAAACCAAATTTGTCGAGGCCAATATGGAGCAATGAGGATCAATTTGGCTCTCAAAACGGTGGCTTTCTGAATGACTTGTGGAATCAATGGAAAGGGAGGAAAAGCATAAAGAAGTCCCCGAGGCCAATCCTGGGTTAGAGAGTCTCTCAAGGGTTGGCCTAGAAGGGGAAATAGTGTGAAGTAATCTGGGCACTTGCTGTTTTGAGGGGTAGTGAAAAGATCGCAACAAGGGGTGCCCCACTTCAGAAAAATCTGATCTACTACAGATTGATTGAGAGACCACTCGTGAGGCATCAGAATAGATCTGCTTAGCCTGTCCGCCAATAGGTTGGACCTGCCGGGGATGTGCGTTGCTATCAGAAACCGCTGAGAGGAGATCGCCCATTGCCAAAGTCTGAGAGCTTCTCGACATAAGGGATAGGACCTGGTTCCGCCCTGTTTGTTGATGTACCAGACCACGGACATGTTGTCCGTCTGTACTGCAATAGTCCCGTGGGAAGAAAGTCGCCGAGGGCTTTCAACGGTATAAGCACTGCACCCAACTCCAGGACATTTATGTGCAGGAGGTGTTCTATGGGGTGCCACGTCCCCTGGACCATCCTGCCCTGATAATGCCCCCACCCGATCAGGGAGGCATCCGTGGTGACTGTGGCAACTGGAGGAGGGGGAACAAAGGGTCGGCCCTGATGAAGAAGAGGGGAAGATATCCACCAACGTAGATGAGCCCTGCACGACTGTGTTACCAAGATTTCGTGTCTCATGGGCAGATCGTGGTACGACCACTGCGTGAATAACATCCACTGCAGGAGACGCATGTGGAAGCGAGCCAGTGGAAGAAGAACAATGGCCGCAGCCATTAGGCCTAGAACTTTCAAGACAAACCTGGCTTTGATCTTGTTGCTTAGTAACAGAAGCTGAACAAATTTCTGGATGTCCAGAATCCTTTGATCTGTTAGCCTGGCTAACATTTTGACAGTATTTAACTCTGCGCCTATAAAGGTGATAGATTGGCAAGGCAGCAGAGAGGATTTTTCGAAATTTACCGAAATTCCTAGTTTCTTGCAAAGCTGTAGGGTGTAGTCTCTGGACCGAAGAAGCTGATGCTTGGTTGTGGCAGAGAGGAGCCAGTCATCCAAATAAGGAAACACCTGGAATCCTCGACATCTCAGGTGAGCTGTGACCACTGCCATGCATTTGGTGAACACTCTGGGGGCTGAAGTGAGGCCAAAGGGCAGTGCTCTGAATTGGTAATGACTGGCTCCCAGCCGAAAGCGGAGAAACCTTCTGGAGCGTCTGTGAATCTTTATGTGATAGTACGCATCCTGAAGGTCTATAGAGCACATCCAGTTGTCCTTGCCCAGAAAGGACAGAATGGATTGCAGCGTGACCATCCGGAATCTTGCCTTTTTGACAGACTTGTTTAGTCTGCTTAGGTCTAGTATCGGTCTCCAATCTCCCGTCCTTTTGGGGACCAAAAAGAATCTTGAGTAGAAGCCGGATCCTACTTGGTCTGCCGGCACTGTCTGGATGGCTCTTTTTTCCAGGAGTTTTGAAACTTCCTGTCTTGCCAAATCCCTTTGACCGGGTGAGATGTCTGGAAGGGATTGTAGAGGTACAGGAAACCTTTCAAGGGATTTTGTAACCCTCGGATATGATCGACTGTACCCACTTCTCTTGGGATAGGGATTGCCAGGCTACTGGGTACAGTGAAATTCTTCCCCCAACTGCCTCCAAGGGTGGACAGTCGGGCAACACCTCAGAGATGCTGAAAGGGCTTCTCAGGAAGAGACTCCCTGTTGCCCTGGTTCTGAGGACCCCCCCCTGCCTCTAGGGTGGCGTCTATTATTGTTACCCCTCTGCCTCTGGGGGTAAACTGACCACGTGTGTCCGGTGTAGCTCCTTGGGCTTTACGGAACCACATCTCCCCCCCCTTCTGACCCTTGGGGTATGGTCTAGAAGGAGTGGAAAACTGGACTCCAATGGCAGAAAGAGTTTTACCGTCCTGCTCACATCTGGTCAAAGTATCCTTCACCTGAGGTCCGAACAAAGCCGAACCGTCAAAGGGGGTGTTGGTGAAGGACGCCTTAAAGGGGTCCGCAAAATTACACAGCCGCATCCAGGCTTGGCGTCTAAGAGCAACCCCTGTGCCTGCTCGGCTCGCTCCATCGGCCGCATAAGATATGAGCCGCATGGAGGAGTTAGATATGGAATTCAGGATAGCAAGCTGTGAGGCAATCTTTTCCTGAGCCCCAGCAGCAGAAGGATCCTGGACTACTTCTCCCAGTTCCTTGAGAATATCTCGTTGAAGCCTGGTGAAGTGACAAAGGTAATTCAGCGAACGCATGGCAAAGGTCGCTGAAGAAAACATCCGCTTTCCATACATGTCCATGGTCCTAGAATCCTTATTAGGAGGATGGACAGGCACTGAAGGATCCGCTAGTTCCTTCTTAGTGGCCGCCACCACCATAGCATCCACAGAGACACCTTTGGACAGGAACTGTTTATCCGAAGGGGCCGTGATGAACTTGGATGGTCTCCTGGGGACAGGTTCCACAGAATCTGGAGCCGCCCATGCCTTCCGAGCCACTACCTGCATGAGTGGGTCGAAAGGTGGAGACACCCAGGAGGTGGAGGGTCGGGATCCAAAAGCCTCCAGGTATACCGACTCATCCTCGGAGGGGTCAATGGAGGGCCAATTCCCCCTCTGTTTGAGGAGCTCAAGGATGTCTGAAAAGGAGACATCCTCAGAGGGGGACCGTGGGGAACCCTCCGACTCATCTAAGTCGGTATCAGATGTAGTAGACTCAGGGGAGTCTGTGTGTTTCCTCTTACACGTCCTCTTCCGAGGGGGTTCCCCTGCAGGATCAGGAGAAACCTCAGAAGAGGAGGAAATTCCCAGTGGGGAAACCTGGGGCGATGGATCCCTGGGCCTGAGAGCAAGAGGCTGGCAAGAGGCATCTGCAGGCACTGATGAGGGAGGAGCTAGAGGGATAGACCGTTGACCAGGCTCAGAGGCCAGGACACTCCTCATCACCTCAAAGGCTCCTCTCCCCGGGAGACCGGAGCACACCCGCTCCGAAGAGACAGGAATGGTCGGCTCCAAGGAGAGAGAAGGCTCCGAGGCCGATGTCGGCGCCGAGCTTACCAAAGCCGAAGCCCCGAGAGGGAGTGCGGGGTCGGACAAGGGTCCGATGCCACTAGCCCCCTCGGAGCCGACAGTGGAAACCCGACGACCGGATCCCTCCAAGGAAGGTCTCAAGGAGGAGATTGGAGCCGAAGACGACGGAGCCAAAGGATGTATCGGCTCCGTCATCGAAACAGTCGCTGTCCCAAGAAGCTCCGGCTCCGAACTCTGGTGTGGAGTCGGAGGAGGAATCTCAAGAATCGGGGCTATAGCCGAAGTCTGTTGAGACGGGCTATGGAGCATTTGGGCCAGTGCCTGAGACTTCAACAGCCTGCTTACCACCCTCTCCAAATCATGGTCAGACAGCCTGGAAGATCTCGAAGATCGGCTCCGATGGCTCCGCTCCGACAAAAGAGGAGACCCCGGAGCCGAGTGAATACTCAGTATAGAAGGGGACCGGGATCTTTTACGGGTCGAAGCCATCGGAGCCGAAGTCCCTTGAACCCCAGATGGAGCCGAGGATATCTCGGCTCTGATACTGGATAAAGTGTCGGCTCCAGCCGGAGCCGACAAGGCCACAGTAGTCAGGGTATCGGAGCCGGCCGGCACCGAACCCACTACTCGAACAGAAGAAGTATCGACTCCAGCCGGAGCCACCGGAGGAGGCTTGGACACTGTAGCCTGAACCTTCGGTGGCTTAAGAGGTTTTTCTGCCCCTGACTTAGGAGGAGAACCTTCAGGTTTAAGTAAACCTCGGAGGATTAATTTGTTCCTCCTTTCCTGCAGGACTCTCTGGCTAAAAGCATGACACAACGCACAGGAGTCCTGCAGGTGCAAAGGCCCCAGGCAATAAACACAAGAAGTGTGACCATCTGTCAGAGACATTTTCTGACAGCACTGGTCACACTTCTTGAAGCCTGAGACCTTGCCTTCTTTTGACATCCTAGAAGGGAAACACAAACAGTCCCAACAAACACACCAATTAATCCCTTACACAGACACACAGGAAGGGAATAACTTGGGGAACTAGGCCTGACTAAAACTTTAAACTGAAACTATCTATAAAAGTTTAAAAGGAAGGGAATAGGGTGGGCTGTAACTAAGTACAGGCTAATCTAACACTAAAGGGAAAAAATAAACCCCTAACTAAACTTTTTCTTCTTTAACCAAGAAAAACTTACCTCAGCTGGCAAAGGAGACCTCTTTCGCTAAGCGGCAAACGAGATCTGAGGTAGTTCCGCCTTGCATCATGGGATATAGGGTTGCCTCGAGCTGGTAAAAGGAGTTCTCGAGCTAAAGCAGTGCCGAGTCGGAGCCGAGGATCGGCTCGAACCCATCCAGCAAGAATGAAGGCGAGATTGACAACTTAACATCATTTTATAATATCTGATGATTAGTCATGAAATGTTGGGAAACTGCAAAGTGACATTTTCAGTGCTGTCTGCATCTGTCAGGTGACAGATATAGTTAAACTCTATCGTTAAACAAATGACTATGGACAGAAGCAGTATTAATAGTTTACACTTACCAAGTAGGTGACCATGAGGAATTCCACAATGCAGGAAAAGGCAATATAGTGAGCTTGAATGCCAAATATGGGAATTGTGGGCACTGCCATAATGCTTGTCCAATACACTGGTGATACACAACCATACATCACACACTGTCTGGCAGTTGATGGAATGGTGGCCAGTCCTGTTCCAGTAGTGTTTCCCTTGTTAACAACATAGGAGCAGTCTATCACTTCATGAACTTCATCAATGTCTGCCATCCCCTAGGAGAAACACATGGTATATGCTTGTTTCTGAGGGTACACAGGGAAATAGATGCTCTGATCCATATGTGTATGTTAATCAAGCAACTGCTGAAGTATCCTCAAGCCAGAAGCCTGTGAGATACCTAACACATCCTCATGTCTCTGGAAGGTCCCTGTGGATAGTATAGTAATGGTTATGCACACCTTGGTGTCCACAGACAGAGGAAAGCCTCACATCTCCCCAGTCCATCCATGGGATATAACTTTGTCAATGTCTACTAGAAACCTGTTCAAGAATTGCTGATCAGGAACTAATGACTATATTACATGTGTTATTTTATTTATTTTATTCACTTGTTAACTGGGTAAGCCCACTGGACACAAGTATCCCTTTTTAGGGACAGACTGAGAATACTGTCTGGTAAAGTGACTTATTCTGATTTGCATAGTATAAAAATAGAGGTGGAAGGAATCAAACCCTACACCCTGGGCTACTGCAAGAAGCAGCTCATTAACAGCTTTAATTCTCTGTGCTAACTGCCAAAATGATCCTTGTGGGTCTGCCATGTTTGAATTGACATGGTATCTATGCTATACTAGATAGTGCCACTTTTTCTATTATAACCTGCACATGGATTGGTGTCCATTGGATATTTGCTGGGAGGGAACCAGCAGCTGGATTGGTACAATCTAAGCAAGCTGTATCCTGTCCAATCATGTTGTATGGCGTGACACAGACAGCAAGATTTTCCAAACTTTGTCAAGATCATACCGCTGTGTCTTTGTCAAGGAGTCAGGGCATTTGGAGCCATGTTTTGAGTAGCCTGAATACTTGCTCCACAAAAGTACAGTTCTGACCACAGAAACCATTCTAATGAAGTTCTGCTAATGCATGTGGATGTTACACTGGTGTTATCAGCCATGGCTCAAGGGGGTATACTGAATCAACTTGTACTAGACACATTCCTTACTGCACACCAACTATACTTACAGTGATTTATGCATTACTAGGAACTATCATTCCTACAATTACCAGCTGGATGCCCCCTCTGGATAATCACCTTGTTCGAAGAAGTGGTGGAGGTCAGACATGTGCTATATGTCATCCTACATGAATAAACACATTCATTATGAAATTATCAGCAATGCATAACCCCCCCCCCCCCCACCCCCGGAGATAAAAGAAATGTAGCCCTTGTTGATGTAGCTATCCTTATGTGGCCTGGATAGTGCCATAATTGCAACATGTGTGCAATTGATTGCACCTAGGACTAAAGGGATGAAGTTGATATCATAGTAGCCATCCATAGTGATGGCTCTTTCCTATGGGATCTTGGACAATGAAATATGATCTGTTGTATGTTATATCAGCACAAGACAGGAATTGTTCAGTATCTGTAAGACTGATTATTAAGAGACTCCCCAGTTATTCTGGGTTAGGTGCGAGACTGTCCCATTTACAACTTGTTGAGGCAGCATACCTTCATGTCCAAAGGCACTGTGAACCATGCATTCACTTATCTGCCATATGTCACTGTCAGAATTAGTAGATGGCCTTCTGAAAGTCCTAATCCTTCAGAAGTGATTGGCAATGTGCTGGTCAAGTTATGCTGTGGTGTGTACATTATGGACACTAGCATAGGTAATCTGGGCTATATAAGTCCCTACACTGCTGAGACTGAAGTAGGTCCATCTGTATCAGTACTCTACCTCAGTTACCAAACTGAATAAATAAATAAATGACATCAGGTTGGCTCAAATGAACCAGCTCTGTTGTGATTCTCAACATTTCTGCTGTACAAACTGATATTTTTTCACATGCTACACCAATATATACTGGCTTATTTCACTGTATTGTGCATATATAATCTTTCTGAATCACAGTCTTACATTTATTTGCTCATTTGCATATATCGCACTAAGATGTGCAGGGTATCATGCAATATCTACTTGTACAGTCCTTACATGTGAAATGAGCATGCCCTGCTTGTATATGTGGACTGAGCAAATGGACCCTACATATTATTAAAACTATGTATGAACCCCACCTGCTTTGGGTTAAAAGCATCTCTCTTTAAAATGCTATACTGATTTATTTGTATCAGATTTAACATTTTATAGAGTAATTAAAATTCAACCTCTAATCTTATTCTATGCACTGTCAATCAAAATGATACTCTGTGTGTTTTAATCATTTAAAAAAAAGAAAAACTGCACTGTCTGCCTGTGTATTAACTGAACTCATCAAAATAATTAGTAATTATACAATAAAACTAATTTTACATTTAAAAATGTGCACACTGATTTGACAAACCTGTCAGTATTGTAAAGCATATGCTCCTCAAAGGAAGGAGTTATATCAAGTCACTTTCTGTGTGCCGCTAAACAGAGAATTTAAGATGTACAAAAAAACCTAAAGACAACAATGTAGTCTGCTGCCATGAGCACACACAGTACATACTTTGGAAGCTGGTGGAAGAGCACTGAAGTCCTTTTATGTAACAACATTATTTATAAAAGGTAAGCCTTTGTTTCTCTTGACTAATGTCATTGTATAATAGCAACAATCTACTCCTGTGAGTGGATACTGCAGAATTTATCCACAGCTGGCTTTGATTAATCACTCAGACCTCACCCTTGTGATTAAACCACACCAACCATGCATAAATCCTGCTTTACCCATACCCAATGATGGATTATTGCTGAAATACAAATCTGTCAACAAGAAAACTGTTAAGATGATTAAAATGTTTTTTTAACACTGTTATTGAATTATCACTTAAGACATAGGCAAGCATATATCTATATGTAAGAAAACAAGCTATATTAACATATTTCCAGTTGCAAACATTATACATTACATATATCTGTAGAATTATCATCGATCCAACATTACATAAATTGCTTATTACCTGTCTTCCATTAAACCTTACTCGAGGTCGCTGAAGAAAACATCCGCTTTCCATACCTGTCCATGGTCCTAGAATCCTTATTAGGAGGATGGACAGGCACTGAAGGATCCGCTAGTTCCTTCTTAGTGGCCGCCGCCACCACCATAGCATCCACAGAGACACCTTTGGACAGGAACTGTTTATCCGAAGGGGCCGTGATGAACTTGGATGGTCTCCTGGGGACAGGTTCCACAGAATCTGGAGCTTCACGCCTCCCGAGCCACTACGTGCATGAGTGGGTCGAAAGGCGGAGACACCCAGGAGGTGGAGGGTCGGGATCCAAAAGCCTCCAGGTATACCGACTCATCCTCGGAGGGGTCAATGGAGGGCCAATTCCCCCTCTGTTTGAGGAGCTCAAGGATGTCTGAAAAGGAGACATCCTCAGAGGGGACCGTGGGAACCCTCCGACTCATCTAAGTCGGTATCAGATGTAGTAGACTCAGGGGAGTCTGTGTGTTTCCTCTTACACGTCCTCTTCCGAGGGGGTTCCCCTGCAGGATCAGGAGAAACCTCAGAAGAGGAGGAAATTCCCAGTGGGGAAACCTGGGGCGATGGATCCCTGGGCCTGAGAGCAAGAGGCTGGCAAGAGGCATCTGCAGGCACTGATGAGGGAGGAGCTAGAGGGATAGACCATTGACCAGGCTCAGAGGCCAGGACACTCCTCATCACCTCAAAGGCTCCTCTCCCCGGGAGACCGGAGCACACCCGCTCCGAAGAGACAGGAATGGTCGGCTCCAAGGAGAGAGAAGGCTCTGAGGCTGATGTCGGCGCCGAGCTTACCAAAGCCGAAGCCCCGAGAGGGAGTGCGGGGTCGGACAAGGGTCCGATGCCACTAGCCCCCTCGGAGCCGACAGTGGAAACCCGACGACCGGATCCCTCCAAGGAAGGTCTCAAGGAGGAGATTGGAGCCGAAGACGACGGAGCCGAAGGATGTATCGGCTCCATCATCGAAACAGTCGCTGTCCCAAGAAGCTCCGGCTCCGAACTCTGGTGTGGAGTCGGAGGAGGAATCTCAAGAATCGGGGCTATAGCCGAAGTCTGTTGAGACGGGCTATGGAGCATTTGGGCCAGTGCCTGAGACTTCAACAGCCTGCTTACCACCCTCTCCAAATCGTGGTCAGACAGCCTGGAAGATCTCGAAGATCGGCTCCGATGGCTCCACTCCGACAAAAGAGGAGACCCCGGAGCCAAGTGAATACTCAGTATAGAAGGGGACCGGGATCTTTTACGGGTCGAAGCCATCGGAGCCGAAGTCCCTTGAACCCCAGATGGAGCCGAGGATATCTCGGCTCTGATACTGGATAAAGTGTCGGCTCCAGCCGGAGCCGACAAGGCCACAGTAGTCAGGGTATCGGAGCCGGCCGGCACCGAACCCACTACTCGAACAGAAGAAGTATCGACTCCAGCCAGAGCCACCGGAGGAGGCTTGGACACTGTAGCCTGAACCTTCGGTGGCTTAAGAGGTTTTTCTGCCCCTGACTTAGGAGGAGAACCTTCAGGTTTAAGTAAACCTCGGAGAATTAATTTGTTCCTCCTTTCCTGCAGGACTCTCTGGCTAAAAGCATGACACAACGCACAGGAGTCCTGCAGGTGCAAAGGCCCCAGGCAATAAACACAAGAAGTGTGACCATCTGTCAGAGACATTTTCTGACAGCACTGGTCACACTTCTTGAAGCCTGAGACCTTGCCTTCTTTTGACATCCTAGAAGGGAAACACAAACAGTCCCAACAAACACACCAATTAATCCCTTACACAGACACACAGGAAGGGAATAACTTGGGGAACTAGGCCTGACTAAAACTTTAAACTGAAACTATCTATAAAAGTTTAAAAGGAAGGGAATAGGGTGGGCTGTAACTAAGTACAGGCTAATCTAACACTAAAGGGAAAAAATAAACCCCTAACTAAACTTTTTCTTCTTTAACCAAGAAAAAACTTACCTCAGCTGGCAAAGGAGACCTCTTTCGCTAAGCGGCAAACGAGATCTGAGGTAGTTCCGCCTTGCATCATGGGATATAGGGTTGCCTCGAGCTGGTAAAAGGAGTTCTCGAGCTAAAGCAAGTGCCGAGTCGGAGCCGAGGATCGGCTCCGAACCCATCCAGCAAGAATGAAGGCGAGATTGACAACTTAACATCATTTTATAATATCTGATGATTAGTCATGAAATGTTGGGAAACTGCAAAGTGACATTTTCAGTGCTGTCTGCATCTGTCAGGTGACAGATATAGTTAAACTCTATCGTTAAACAAATGACTATGGACAGAAGCAGTATTAATAGTTTACACTTACCAAGTAGGTGACCATGAGGAATTCCACAATGCAGGAAAAGGCAATATAGTGAGCTTGAATGCCAAATATGGGAATTGTGGGCACTGCCATAATGCTTGTCCAATACACTGGTGATACACAACCATACATCACACACTGTCTGGCAGTTGATGGAATGGTGGCCAGTCCTGTTCCAGTAGTGTTTCCCTTGTTAACAACATAGGAGCAGTCTATCACTTCATGAACTTCATCAATGTCTGCCATCCCTAGGAGAAACACATGGTATATGCTTGTTTCTGAGGGTACACAGGGAAATAGATGCTCTGATCCATATGTGTATGTTAATCAAGCAACTGCTGAAGTATCCTCAAGCCAGAAGCCTGTGAGATACCTAACACATCCTCATGTCTCTGGAAGGTCCCTGTGGATAGTATAGTAATGGTTATGCACACCTTGGTGTCCACAGACAGAGGAAAGCCTCACATCTCCCCAGTCCATCCATGGGATATAACTTTGTCAATGTCTACTAGAAACCTGTTCAAGAATTGCTGATCAGGAACTAATGACTATATTACATGTGTTATTTTATTTATTTTATTCACTTGTTAACTGGGTAAGCCCACAACTGGACACAAGTATCCCTTTTTAGGGACAGACTGAGAATACTGTCTGGTAAAGTGACTTATTCTGATTTGCATAGTATAAAAATAGAGGTGGAAGGAATCAAACCCTACACCCTGGGCTACTGCAAGAAGCAGCTCATTAACAGCTTTAATTCTCTGTGCTAACTGCCAAAATGATCCTTGTGGGTCTGCCATGTTTGAATTGACATGGTATCTATGCTATACTAGATAGTGCCACTTTTTCTATTATAACCTGCACATGGATTGGTGTCCATTGGATATTTGCTGGGAGGGAACCAGCAGCTGGATTGGTACAATCTAAGCAAGCTGTATCCTGTCCAATCATGTTGTATGGCGTGACACAGACAGCAAGATTTTCCAAACTTTGTCAAGATCATACCGCTGTGTCTTTGTCAAGGAGTCAGGGCATTTGGAGCCATGTTTTGAGTAGCCTGAATACTTGCTCCACAAAAGTACAGTTCTGACCACAGAAACCATTCTAATGAAGTTCTGCTAATGCATGTGGATGTTACACTGGTGTTATCAGCCATGGCTCAAGGGGGTATACTGAATCAACTTGTACTAGACACATTCCTTACTGCACACCAACTATACTTACAGTGATTTATGCATTACTAGGAACTATCATTCCTACAATTACCAGCTGGATGCCCCCTCTGGATAATCACCTTGTTCGAAGAAGTGGTGGAGGTCAGACATGTGCTATATGTCATCCTACATGAATAAACACATTCATTATGAAATTATCAGCAATGCATAACCCCCCCCCCCACCCCCGGAGATAAAAGAAATGTAGCCCTTGTTGATGTAGCTATCCTTATGTGGCCTGGATAGTGCCATAATTGCAACATGTGTGCAATTGATTGCACCTAGGACTAAAGGGATGAAGTTGATATCATAGTAGCCATCCATAGTGATGGCTCTTTCCTATGGGATCTTGGACAATGAAATATGATCTGTTGTATGTTATATCAGCACAAGACAGGAATTGTTCAGTATCTGTAAGACTGATTATTAAGAAACTCCCCAGTTATTCTGGGTTAGGTGCGAGACTGTCCCATTTACAACTTGTTGAGGCAGCATACCTTCATGTCCAAAGGCACTGTGAACCATGCATTCACTTATCTGACATATGTCACTGTCAGAATTAGTAGATGGCCTTCTGAAAGTCCTAATCCTTCAGAAGTGATTGGCAATGTGCTGGTCAAGTTATGCTGTGGTGTGTACATTATGGACACTAGCATAGGTAATCTGGGCTATATAAGTCCCTACACTGCTGAGACTGAAGTAGGTCCATCTGTATCAGTACTCTACCTCAGTTACCAAACTGAATAAATAAATAAATGACATCAGGTTGGCTCAAATGAACCAGCTCTGTTGTGATTCTCAACATTTCTGCTGTACAAACTGATATTTTTCACATGCTACACCAATATATACTGGCTTATTTCACTGTATTGTGCATATATAATCTTTCTGAATCACAGTCTTACATTTATTTGCTCATTTGCATATATCGCACTAAGATGTGCAGGGTATCATGCAATATCTACTTGTACAGTCCTTACATGTGAAATGAGCATGCCCTGCTTGTATATGTGGACTGAGCAAATGGACCCTACATATTATTAAAACTATTTATGAACCCCACCTGCTTTGGGTTAAAAGCATCTCTCTTTAAAATGCTATACTGATTTATTTGTATCAGATTTAACATTTTATAGAGTAATTAAAATTCAACCTCTAATCTTATTCTATGCACTGTCAATCAAAATGATACTCTGTGTGTTTTAATCATTTAAAAAAAAGAAAAACTGCACTGTCTGCCTGTGTATTAACTGAACTCATCAAAATAATTAGTAATTATACAATACAACTAATTTTACATTTAAAAATGTGCACACTGATTTGACAAACCTGTCAGTATTGTAAAGCATATGCTCCTCAAAGGAAGGAGTTATATCAAGTCACTTTCTGTGTGCCGCTAAACAGAGAATTTAAGATGTACAAAAAAAAAACCTAAAGACAACAATGTAGTCTGCTGCCATGAGCACACACAGTACATACTTTGGAAGCTGGTGGAAGAGCACTGAAGTCCTTTTATGTAACAACATTATTTATAAAAGGTAAGCCTTTGTTTCTCTTGACTAATGTCATTGTATAATAGCAACAATCTACTCCTGTGAGTGGATACTGCAGAATTTATCCACAGCTGGCTTTGATTAATCACTCAGACCTCACCCTTGTGATTAAACCACACCAACCGTGCATAAATCCTGCTTTACCCATACCCAATGATGGATTATTGCTGAAATACAAATCTGTCAACAAGAAAACTGTTAAGATGATTAAAATGTTTTTTTAACACTGTTATTGAATTATCACTTAAGACATAGG
Organism: Protopterus annectens; assembly: GCF_019279795.1. Classification (NCBI taxonomy): domain Eukaryota; kingdom Metazoa; phylum Chordata; order Ceratodontiformes; family Protopteridae; genus Protopterus; species Protopterus annectens. The sequence goes on from NC_056735.1 coordinate 1,233,320,093, forward strand.
CAAGCATATATCTATATGTAAGAAAACAAGCTATATTAACATATTTCCAGTTGCAAACATTATACATTACATATATCTGTAGAATTATCATCGATCCAACATTACATAAATTGCTTATTACCTGTCTTCCATTAAACCTTACTCCTGCTTCAAAGCATCACTCAGCATGTATTATTCTCAAAGTTTCCATGTTTTACTATGCAACTTGTTCCAATCCTTCTCCATAGATACAACTTCCAATTCTTTTATCACTGTTACAATATTCAGCATTTCAAATACAGTTGGTTTAGACTTTGATTTCCATTTTCTAGTAATTGTTTTTTTTTTTGGCAGCCACTAGAATTAGGCATAACAAGCCCTTACTATATCTGGGCAATTCACATCCTGTGTCCCAGCTCAGAAGAATCGTTTCCTTAGCTGCTCCCATTTGCTCACTCAATATTTCTGACAGAGTACTCTGTAGGGAATTTTTGAAGTCTCAGTCCAAAACCCCCTCGCAGTGCCAGAGCCCAAAAATCCAAAGCAAATGTAAAAATGTAGGGCCAGCACCAAATAGAAGTTGCCAAATATATATTTATCGATTAAATAAACATTTTCAAGATACTAAGGGTGTCAACCACCCCTGGTGATGCACAAGAGTGCTCCAAGAAAAGCAAAACCAATCAATAAATTAAATAATGAAAAATCAATAAATGTATATTTGGCAACTTTTATTTGATGCTGGCCCTACATTTTTACATTTAATTTTTGAAGTCTGCCAACTCATTACAATCCCAAAACATATGTTCCCAGTTATGTATTTCTTCCCTATCGCACCTCCAACATTTGCCATCTAACTGAGGAAAGATTCTTTGGAGCCTGTTTGGGGTATAAAGATACCTATGCAAACACTTCCAAGAAAAATCCCAAATCTTCTAGACTTTGTTGCATACTTGAAAGCCATACATATGTCCTCCCATTATTTATTTGTGAATTGCTTATCCGGTCTCTTTTCCCAACCTTTTCTAACCTCCTCTGATTGATTCTTATGGCTATCATGCAGTATTTTATTTGCCCTACTAATTATCCTGTTTTCAACAGTTTCTGTTCTAGATTCAAATAAAAACTCTACCAGAGCAGGTCTTCTACTTAATATTCCCCTATCCACAGATTGGTACTAGACTAACTGCCCTTTTGGGCCATTTTCAGCCTAGTCAGTTACCCCATGTGAGAATCAAACCTTGCACTTTGTGTTTGTAAGGTAAACACCTTACCCATTATGCCAACTATCCCTTTCACTTAACATTTCTCCATCACTTTCACTAAATATTTCCCCACCCCTTTCACTTAATATTCCTCTATCCCTTTCTTTTTGCCTATACTCTAATCATACCTCTCAAATCCAGATTTTTGCCTCATATTTTAGGTCTATTTCTCATAAAATCTATTGTTTTCTGACAAATCACCCAGGATAGAAGTCATTAAATAATGACATAAATGTATGTTTACGATTTCATATCCTTCAGAAAATGCATGATGACACAAATCCTGTTATCCTAGCTAGTTTCTAAGTTTATAAGCACAATATTTAAAATCTGTCTTTGTTTTTGGGCCTTTGTCCCCTCATTATTTTTGGCTTTGTTCAGATTTCTTGTGCTATGAGATTGAGACGTATTAATCTAATATCAGTCCCTGACAGGAAGGCAGTACATAGCCTGCAGTCCAACAAGGTTAAATTAAGAAATATTTTAGCAAGAAAAAGTGTTTAGACAAGCTGCAATTTTGTTTTCGTTATTTTTGGAATTGAAAAGTCATGTCCTAAAAAAAACATTTATATAAATTACATGAAATAAAGTTTCTGATGGACGTATCTCTGTGGTGCACAAGCAGATTCAAGCAAAGTATATAGTTTTTTTAAAGAAAGGAAACAAAGTTACAAAGCAGATCCAGAAGAAGTCATAAACAGTACAGGTGACAGTGAAAGGTAGAGCACAGTCAGAAATTTAAAAAAGTAAATATAGTTAAATAGATTAGATAGATAGATAGATAGATAGATAGATAGATAGATAGATAGATAGATTATCTATATCTATATCCATATTTATATCTACATCTATATCCATATTTATATCTACATCTGTATTTATAGCTATATCTGTATCTATGTGTGTGTGTGTGTGTGTGTGTGTGTGTGTGTGTGTGTGTGTGTGTGTGTGTGTGTGTGTGTGTGCGTGTTTGTGTGCGTGTGTGTGTGTGTGTGTGTGTGTGTGTGTGTGTGTGTGTGTTCTGTGTAGTACTGATGTCTCTGAAGCACAATATGTAAGCTATTGCTAATTGTTCTTTTCCCCAAATTATCTGACTTAGTAAGCATTTTTTGGCAGTCTTCCCTTTCTTATAATGTACCCTGCATGCCCAAAAGATAAGATTGTGATGTCCTAACCTCTAATGCAGGATGTTCTTTACTTTTACCTAGAATATAAGTATTCAGAAGTGTTGCTTAATTTTTGAAATTCTAGACCACGTCAGTATTTTTTTCACTGACACTTTCTAGTATGTGCTCTTTGTCATGTTTTTCACACATTGCAGTAATACCATTCTTCTTAGAATGCAGAACAGCACTTACATTATTTTTTTCAAGCTTGGAATAAGTTAGCTGTGGGGACTCCTCATTCAGTTAGTTTTTATGTCAGTGCTATCAGATGTCTTGAGATTCAAAATGTCGTTAGACAGTATGCATAGCAAAGATATGAATTCCCAAAGAGGAAGGGCAGCTGTAAATGAGAATGCACTGTAAAAGAGATATGAATACCCAGTGGTTCAGCATGTTATGACCTCATTTGGAAAGAGAGTGAATGACTGCAAACTCATGCCATGTGGGATTTCTCTGAGCCAAACACCTTAACATTTGATGGCTAATATGCTGCAAAAGATGGAAAACTGAACTGTGATACCAATAATAGATCAGGCTCATCAGGTCAAAGAACAGTAGCACCCAGTTGAATGAATCCTGCTATAATTTAGCCAATTATTACAGAAAAGTAATTCCAGTACAGCTAGAGACTAACACCATTGTAGGACAGTTCCTGGCCAACACAACCAAGGTAATCAGTACTGCATACAAAAAGGCATCTCCTGAAAACAAGTTTACACTGTACTGAGGAGACATGACAGTTTGATCCATCCAACTATTGGAGTTACACAACAAGGCTTATGTTTAGTTACAGCCATAATATTAAATTATATTCAGTGTTCCAATCCTAATCAAAACCAGCTGAACTAGTCGGACTGTGGGACTGCCATGAAAAATATAAGATTAAGTCCTATAAAGCTGCCAAGAGACATACATTGAAGTGGACAGAAAGGCCACACGTTTGTCATCTGCATCCTTATAATGTCAGTGAGGTCGATGGCTCTATAATTACTATTGCAGACAATAGATACAACTTTACAAGGAGCTGCTCCCTTTAAGAAAAAGAGTCAACATTTGGGATTACATGTGATGCTCGATATGACCTTGCTTTTGAAATAGATTACATTTATAACCCCTCCAGTACTGGATAGCACAGGGGAGTAAGAAGAGACCAGCATGTCTCAATGACTTACTTTGTGTCAGGTGCAGGTTTTCTGCAGAATGTGATTTTGACACACGACTGTCACCATTTATTTGCTTTACAACCCCATACAGTTCTTCAAGCTTATAAATGTTTCTTACTGGTGGTGTACTAGACTAAGTGAAGAAAATAACTGATGAAATGACACCGTCTTTTTTATTTTAAGAAAGGATGCATCTCTGCTGCTATACGGCCAAAGGCACCAGTATCTGTCCAGCACATTTTATTAAGCTTTTTGTCCCACTGATACATTAACTAAAACTATTATACTGAAAATAATGAGAAGTTGCCAGACATGTTAACATACATCCATTTACATTGGCTTGCAGTGCAGCTTCCTGATTGTCTCCTTACTGCAGGCACAAAACTGGACGGACTTACTGCCGTGTTCACAAAGTTAGATAAATCGGTCTGCAGCAGTCCCTAAGGGCTCGGTGAAAGCTGGTCAGTAACAGGTCTCTTGCACTAACTTTTGTGAAGTTGTGGTTGTCTTTTGGAATTAATTAGTCAGTCTATGGGTTAGGAAGAGTGTGGTAAAAAGATGCACACTGATTTTTGATGTTGTTGAGAATTTATTTAGAAAATTAAACATTTTATTCAGCATTTCAAAAAGCTGTCCCTTTTAAGTAGTTACACAAATTATAAAACTAAACTGCCTACTGTACTTTTACTGTAGAGCTCCTATCAAAAATAAAACATTACTACCAGTGGTAATCATGACAAAAAACAATTACCAACATATGTGAAAATTGTTATGACATGAAGATCTTATTTATATTGAAAGTTCTGCTTTGAAATGGACTTGAAGGTATGCACATCATGGCTAACTTTTTTTTGCAGAGGTAAACATTTCTTTAGCTTTGAACTTTTACAGCCTGCAAAAGAAAGCTTAACGGGCAAACAATGGTCTAATCCATGAGCAGCAAACAGTATCCAGAATGCGCTCCAGCTAACAGAGATAGAAACACGCACCTCCTGAAAGGCTATGCTTCAAGTCTATCTCCTCCGATGAAAAGAAGCATGTGACTGGTAATCTTTCAACATAGGCACAATATGTTATACTGAAACTGGATAATGTAGTTGTATTTGCACAATTTCTAACCTGAGAACATGTACAGAAATCTTTTAAAAAGTGTCTTGGAAAAGACCTCATGGGTCATGTGCTAATTATCAAAAGTATATGAAGGTGTAGTTGAACTTTAAGCTATAATATTTAAAAGGTAATTTATCTGAAGAGGTCTCACTGCAAAGAAATTCAGTCTTGAATGGTAAGAAATAAAATTTATGGGGCTGGCTGAACAAATGCATTCTCAGTAAATGCAGTCGTTGCACCTGTTGAATGAAATCTTCTTTGAGAGCATCAGGAGTTCATCAGCAGTTTGTTATGGGAGACATATACCAACACAATCTGACAATAAGATGCACAAAACTACATAATATCAATCTACAGAATAGTTTTAGAACATTATTTTATGCAGTTGTTAACTGGGCACAGTTTGCTTGACACAAGTGCCTGTTTTCAAGGGTGATTCTTAACTTGTTTGGGGTCACAAAGTAAGTACAAGTAGGAATCCTAACAGCAGTTTGTCACACAGCCCTGGAAGCTAGACTTTTTTATTTGAAGAAACAGAATCTGCATGCCAATGCAGTGGGACATGAGCAGCAAAAAATGAAGATGTTCACTGCAGAATGATCATAGTTTCCATCTTAAAGCTAAGCTTATCTAGTAATGTCTGCAAATGAAGAATTAAAATACACATGGTATCATATATAACAATAAGGTATCTCATCTTTCCATCTGAAAGCAGAATATGAGTTGCACTTGTGAATGTCAGGTCTATCAAAACAGATAATGGGCATATATATATATATATATATATATATATATATATATATATATATATATATATATATATATACACACACACACACACACACACACACACACACACACACACACACACACACACACACACACACACACACACACACACACACACACACTCACACACACATACCTTGTATACTTTATAACTTAGAATAAACCCTGGATGACCTTTTGGAACTACTTTAACCCTTTGTCAAGAGTTAAACAATTTAATTGGTAAAGAAGAGTTCATGTAGTACACAGGTTTGAGCAGGCTGTAAAGCCATATTTCCTTGGGCCAATAAAAGGCATCACCTCTGTGCTTCAGTGTTTTCTGTCAGTAGACCAGCATCGAATTCTGACTCTTTGTCATATGTGTGAGACCTGAAAGTGTATCCTGATCCTCTGAAAAAATAGTCTGTAATTAAACGATAACAGCTGGTATTGAGTTGAAACATGTTAATGGAGGATTAATGAATTTTTGTATGGGATGAATTGTTGTAAGGGGGTTGCCCCGAGAACCCTGCTACTTATACATTTTTGCACTGATTTGTTTGTACCTTGGAAAAGGGGAGCACTCTGAGGTGCTCCAGCTCTGGACTTAATATGTGTTGTCTAACCCTCTCTACAAAGCATAAACAAAATAAATAAACAAAGTATTGACCACATTCACACTTACGATTTTACTATTTCTGGGATCACAGTTACATTTTTCTGAATTTTATCAGGCATCCCCAGAATCTCTTTGATGTATTTTAAAAGAAGACTGACACACTAAATATGGCATTTTATTTCAGACTAAAAGTGCCATTCACAAAGCATATTTTATATCAGCTAACACATATATTGTGAAAGAAACCTAATACTTTTCATGAAATGCTCAGCTCAATTTGCAGTTTCAGTATTACAGTGGTGGTTCTGGCCAGTCTATTTTCATTATACTATTTGCACATAAGTTCATAGTTTCTACTAAGAATCAGTAGGGTATTGGTTCTGATCAAAGACAACATTTTAGCATATTTTTTTTAAACTTTACATTAAGTTGATAGCAAAAGGTCACATATATTTACCCGATTTTCCAAATAAAATAGTGTATTCTCTTCTTTGCTTCCAATCTTCAGTTGTGTCATGTTGATTTGAATGCCCCAGTTGAATATACATCCACCCACCATACTTAAAAGCCATTCAATAAGCCTACCACCTTTTCCATGAGCATATGCTTTCTCATAAATTGAAATTTGAACTGACAGTTTGCAACAAAAGTTTTCTTTTCCCTTTTTATTGTTGCTGTTTAGCTGTACAACCCTACAGAAATGAATCAATATTTATAAAAAAAACTCAGCCAAGAAAGCCTAAGGCATGAAGACTGTCATCAAACATAGCTCATAACCTCTTAGCACAAAAAATCTGGACAAAGCTAAAAATAACGGGGGTACAGAGCCCCCAAAATAGCGATATATTTTAAATATTGCTCATAAAATTGGAAATATGCTAGAATAAAAGATCTACTGTTACCATACATTTTTCTGAAGGATATGAAGTCAGAAACTCAAATGTCTCTCATTATTTAATGAATTCAGTCCTCATTGATTTGCCACAAAAATCTAGAAAATCACAAATTTTATGAGGAACAAACCAAAAATATGAGGCATCGATCTGGACATTCTGTAAAATCTGTACAGTTGAGCGGTACTGCACCTTCTAACTTCTTACTAGAGAAGCTGAGATCCACAGTTTCAACAGAGCAAAACAAAATGTCAGACGTGCATGATCTCTGAAGTATATGGTCATCTTACTACTGATATATGCAAACAAACACAGGTAAGGTACGTGTTATTGAAAATATGCAAAAACCAACTGGCAAACTTCATTAATACAGTTTTTAGGGAAGATACAGTACCTGTCCAAGTTCATCCCATATTTGTCAGACAGAACTGTGCTTCCAGCCCTCCATGAAGGCCAGTAGAACAGGATATGATTTGGAGCTGGTCTGAAGAGCAAACTAGAGTTTTGCTAAAGAGATTAATGACTGCATCCAATGAAATATTTTGATTCTGCTTTACCTGTAATGCTTCCTGTGGATACATACCAGAAACAGCTTGGTGTAGAAATACTGCAGGATGGCGGGTCAGTTGCACATGTGTCTATCAATTTAACTGATACATAAAGCAGATGCACCACACAGATTTTAAAGAAAACCTAGTCATAGTGTTTGGATGTCTGAAATTCTGTGTGTGTGTGTTTGTGTGAGATATTAAAGTGGAGATAGACTCTAAACCATTGCAAACCATTTTTAAAAAAATCACTATGTGGCGCACATACAACTCTACAAAGAATGTTGTTCATACTTCAGAAACATGATTGGAAAGTGCCTGATATCTGCAGTCTAATCAAAATGGAGAATATAAGTTCAAACCATGAAAAATAAGGTGCAGACCTACAGAAATATGCCTTTACACACAATCACCTTCACAATTATTTATAGGTGGAAGGCTGAGAGAGAAGTTATGCCATATTTAAATTTAGTTGTATCAGAAAGTCGAACATAAATTTCAGAGACATTGAGGAAAACAGATTAAACAGAAGCAATACTATGACAAAGGTGTCATAAATTTGTTTTTTTTTTAGTTTATGAAAAGTGGGAAAAGCCAAAGTGGTATTAAATAAGAACTGTTGGCAGAAATCCACATATACAAGCAATTCATTACGTTACCACCAGAGTCTAAGATCGTACATTGATTAAGAAGAGGGAGTACAAATGCACAAAAGAATCAGCAGAGCTGGAGAAATTACCAAATCAGTTATAGATGCCAGACAGTACAGTACCAAATACGTTGAGATGCCAGAGGTTCCTGTGAAAGTTTGTTTAGCTGACAATAAAGCTAAGACTTTTGAAGTGATTTCAGAAATTAAAAACTGTTGCCATCCAAATTTGAATTGCTGAGTACTGACCATCTGCACAGTAGATATACTTGACTTGTCCAAAAAGGGTTCATTATATTGTGTGTTGTTCCATGACTGTACTATATGTCTATATAATATTTCTTGTTTTTTTTCCATTTTAAAGGAGGTCTAGTATACCTTTTAAGATGTACTGATAAATCAGGACTTGATTCATATATCCAAAGAGTCAAGAGTTTTCGGCATTTGTGACAAAACCATGGCACTCAGGAAATATCTGCTTCATGTTGCTTAGTTGCTTAAGTCTTATGCATTCTGTGCTATTGAAACAATTGCTCTTCTACCAGAACGTAAGTTTGAAAGTGCTTCAGACTGCTCCACAGTAATCTATGCCTAGTGAGCAAGGCATCATGTGATCTACACACTGATGGATTTGTTGCACATCCGCAAAACAAACATCATCAGAAATACAGTACTTGTTCTATGGACCTTACCCTTGTCTGTGGTATACACAGGACATGTTGGAGGGACAGATATCTATCTTAAAGATTACCCCTTCTTTGCAACACGTTTCCCATAAATGTGAAGCAAAGCTCACCCCTAACCCTCAAATGAAACTTGGACCAATGGATGAGAAATCACAAATTTTCCCAAGCTTTGGCACCCATGTCTGTAATGGACAGGGACAGCCTATGAATGTGTGATGTGTACACTCCTGTATCATAATAGGAACATTCCTTGGGGGATTGATGCATGTCATATATTTTGGAAGTTTGGAATAAGCTTGCCTAGGCTTAAAATGGCTCTTGGACCAATAGCCTAGTAATGACCTATGAAGCTGTGAATCTATCAAAGGCTCAGTATCTTTGTCTGGTATTAGCTCCCCATCAGTGCATTTCAAGTACAGAGTTTCACACACAATCCTATTAGATATTGCTTTTAAGGGCAGGTAGAGTTCGCTGAGAAGTAACCTATAAAAATAAAATAGAATAACTATTCTAGAAGGCTTTCTTAAGAGTTCAGATTTCTCAATCCCATCATTTTATTTGTATGGAGTAATTGTACCTTTTCAGGTTGCTTCACATATACTGTTTAAAGGCTACAGTACGCAGCACTGTGTCAGTAATAGGCTGGAGTGATAAGGTACAATGCAGTATACTAGTCTCCCTAGAGTGGCTAGACACGCAAAGCTCCTTCTCACTATCTAAGCACAAGAATTAACCGTTGAACCAAAACTATATCTTCTGCTTACAAAGTCATCACACAACGTTGTCTCTACCTGCATATCATCATTGCTGCTAGATAATTTATGGATATATTGATAATTGCAAACATCTTCATGGCTGATTTTGTGTTTCAATCAATTTTTTGTTGTTATATCTGTTTGCTCATCTTATGTATGAAAATCTATTTATAATTACTGTAAAGCTTTTATTCCTGAGTTGATTTTAAAAATGAGTCTTAACTCTGTAAGATAACATGGTTAACAACATAAATAAATAAAATAAATGAATAAATGCCCCAATTAGGTGGGCCACAGAATATGCTTTTCTGACTCTGGAAGATATTTACTGAGTGAAGTTAAAATTGTTGTCTACCATTTTCTCTAGAGCTTGAATGACGTTGCTATTTTTTATGAGTTCACCATTTTATTTTGTAATTATATCTTATCAGTTTTGCTAAATCTCATGATGCATCATTTATTGACATTAAATGAGAGATCTTTTATAATGTACCATCTTGGAAAACCTAGCATCTGTTTATCAAATATGTATGTGCCTTTATATCATCAGTAATCCTTGTTTTCTGGAGATCATTACCCTGAAATGGTGCCAGAGGAGACCCCCCTTGTGTGACACCTGCAGTAGCCCCCACTGGATTACATAGGTAACCCCAACCCTGACTTGCATCATGCTACTAACCATTATTTTACTAGTTGAATCACATGTAGATTGATATTTGGTTCTTTTAATTTGCAATTATTCCTGTATGGGTATCAGCGCTGAATGCTATAAGGTCAGAATCCACACAATACACTCCTAGTCCCTCATCAAATACCATTTGCATCTCCCTAAAGAATACCACAAAAATAAATAACACAAGTAGAGCCCCTGTACGTTTCATGATAAGCTCAGTTATGATTGCCTGTGTGATTTTACATACATTGATCAGTCTGATTAGTTTAAAGTTGCTTGAGGTTAATGTGAACCCCTCTTTGTGAATTGATGCTGCTACTACAGCCTGATGTCTAACTCAAGGACAAATCCACATGTTAAAATAACATTGTGTTTAACCTGACTGGCTGAGGTTTACCTTAGTTTTCCTTGATTCTTTATAGGAAATAGCCAGGTATGTTGACTAATTCCATGAAGTTTTGAAGTTATTTAAAGGATGTTTGCATTTGTCTCCATAGCACTCTTACAAATGCTTTTGCTCACTTACCTGGGTAGAAAGGATTTACCACTCTGGGTTGCAAGTTCATTGGAGAACATCAGGTATCTGGTCTTATACTAAATAAGTGATAGTTGCAGATTCGGTATTAGCTGGGAGAATGCATAGGGTATAACAGACAGGGTATAACAAAGAGCCCCCCCCCATAGCCTTCAGGTGTTTGGTCTTATAGTACATAAGTGATAGCTGCAGATTTGGTATTAGCTGGGAGAATGCATAGGGTATAACAGACAGGGTATAACAAAGAGCCCCCCATAGCCTTCGGGTGTCTGGTCTTGTAGTACATAAGTGATAGTTGCAGATTTGGTATTAGCTGGGAGAATGCATAGGGTATAACAGACAGGGTATAACAAAAAGCCCCCCATAGCCTTCAGGTGTCTGGTCTTATAGTACATTAGTGATAGTTGCAGATTTGGTATTAGCTAGGAGAATGCATAAGGTATAACAGACAGGGTATAACAAAGAGCTCCCCATAGCCTTCAGGTGTCTGGTCTTATAGTACATAAGTGATAGTTGCAGATTTGGTATTAGCTGGGAGAATGCATAAGGTATAACAGACAGGGTATAACAAAGAGCTCCCCATAGCCTTCAGGTGTCTGGTCTTATAGTACATAAGTGATAGTTGCAGATTTGGTATTAGCTGGGAGAATGCATAAGGTATAACAGACAAGGTATAACAAAGAGCCCCCCATAGTCTTCAGGATGCTGCTCTATGGAACTGCTTTCTTCTGCTCTTAATTTGCTCCTTTGACATTTACAAAAAGGATTGCTTGACATATGAGGTTCAGCGAATGAGGGATAACATAGAGAGATACTGGGGATGCCGGAGTGGAAGACTGAGGAAGAACTCCAAAACGCAGCTGATGAGAGACGGCTGAGGAAGGAAGAAAACAAAATACAATAAAGTAAAAGTAAGAACTTGCTGTACTTTATCTCATTTACACTTGTTTTAATTAGTAATTTAAGAAAGCTAAAGTGCACTTTTTTCTTTTCTCTTTTATATATTATTTGTTATAATGCAACAAAAGGTTTCTCTGCCTCTTTTTTAACTTTATATTTACATCTTACCATTATGTGTTTATAAATGCACATAACTCACACGACAGCATCCTGAGCAGATTTAGTTAGGTCAATGAAGAAAGCATCCAAGTCTTTTTTCTTAAGTGTGTTAGTCATTACATCCTTTGTTTGGTAAGTTCTAGGAGGGTTGATTTATTTATGATTCAGTTTGATTTTGTTTTTTTTTAGGTCAAATATTATTGGCCTGTCTATCCACAGTGGTACAGAAGTAGCATTGTTACCTCACAGCAAGAGGTTCTCATGTTTGATTCTCAGCTGGAGTGCCTTCTGTGTGGAGTCTGCATGTCCTCCCCATGGTCGAGTGGCCTCCGAAAGACATGCGTAAATGGGCATGCCTTCACTGAAGGTTGCGCGTCGGGCTGGCAACCCGGCACCATAAAAAAATCGACTGCCAATCATTAGCAGACTGGAGTTCCGCTGTGGCGACCCCTAACCAGGAAAAGACAAACAACATTATTGGCTTGTCTAAAAATTGTTTAATACAAAAACCCAATTTACTCACAAAACTAAGATATGTGCCTACTATCGTCACCAATTCTGAATTGCCAAGCACAGCCTTGTAGCTGTTTGCGATTATCTTATAAACAGAAAATACATTAACTGAAAACATTAGTCTAAATGCCATGGATATATCAGGTACACCAGTATAACTAGCCTTTTCTGATAGCACATCATAAGCACCATTTAAAATAGCTGGATATTTATTGCATCTATGAGAAAAACTCCTTCTGTAGTGGAATTACGTGAATGACTAGCATAACCTTGATCCAATATTTTTTTAAAGAAATCCACATTCTTCAATTAAAAAAACACAGTAATTTGAAGTACATTGTGACAGCCTTACCTATTGTCCCTTAAAAGCACTTCTCTTACCTTAAAAAATATTGCAACTGCTAAAATACAGGAATAATAACAAATGGAGACTGTCTATGTACCTTATAAATTAATCCTTTTGAGTTAAGATCAAAAGTAATATCAAAGTCAAAGTAAGAAATATTAGTTGCATGAAAATTACAGGTGAAAGATGAAATGTAGCTAATCAGGTTAAACCTAACTGTAAGCGTTTCCAAAGTTAGGTAGGGAAAATCCCAGATTAGAAGGACTTAATCAATTAAAAACATGCAGTAGGCTGATTGGTGACTCCAAATCCTTTCTTGCCTTGTGTGTGTGTGTGTGTGTGTGTGTGTGTGTGTGTGTGTGTGTGTGTGTGTGTGTGTAGCATGTGTGTGTGTGTGTGTGTGTGTGTGTGTGTGTGTGTGTGTGTGTGTGTGTGTGTGTGTGTGTGTGTGTGTGTGTGTGTATGTGTGTGTGTGTGTGTGTGTGTGTGTGTGTGTGTGTGTGTATGTGTGTGTGTGTGTGTGTGTGTGTGTGTGTGTGTGTGTGTGTGTGTGTGTGTGTGTGTAGCATGTGTGTGTGTGTGTGTGTGTGTGTGTGTGTGTGTGTGTGTGTGTGTGTGTGTGTGTGTGTGTGTGTGTGTGTGTGTGTGTGTGTGTGTGTGTGTGTGTGTGTGTGTGTGTGTAGCATGTATGTGTGTGTGTGTGTGTGTGTTTGTGTGTGTAGCATATGTGTGTGTGTGTGTGTGTGTGTGTCTGCGTGCGTGTATGTGTGTGAGTAATACAGAAGATTTGTCAATCTACATTCCTTCCCTGGTTGCCTAGTAAATTCCATGGGTGGCTAAGGTAATTTACAAGGATACTATATGAGCTGGATCCAATTTATGAGTATGTAAGGACTGATAGAAGCAATAGCATGAGTATAAACGTTTGTCTCAGAAAAAGATCCAGCTGATATAAAAAAATGACTGACATTCATCCAATACCAATCTGTCAAATGTCACCCTCATTGGCTATGATTTTATTTTGTTCATTAACCTTATTATCAAATACAAAATAATTGCTATGCAGTACAGCCTCTAGTAAGGTACAAATGAATTGGGTATATATATTAGGTGCATTGTTTAAACCTAATGAAAATTCTCTAACAAAATCAACGCAACCATCATCCTCAAGAATAACTGTGTACAACAAAATAATATAAATAGTTACAAGCAAAATAGCATCAGACAAAACATCAGTATCAAAATGGTTCAGTCTGTCCAGAAAATGACATCAACCCATAATAAATGATGGCACATACTTTAAGCAAGGTTTAAGATTAAAGTCAGACAATACAATCAGAGGTTCAGTCTTTGATGGTCCCGCAGCCACAATAAGTATGAAAGGTGATTTGATGTATCCTTTGAAGAACAAACAAGTAAAGCAGTCTTTGTTCAGGTGTTTTGTGCTAAGAGGTTGACAGCTATGGTGAGAACTGAATTCGCTAAATGGTAGCCATTTAAGTTTCAGTCTTCCTCTCTTTAATAAAACAGATGATTTGGTGCAGTGGTATGTTGCTCTGACTGTTTTGCACAGGGTCCTGGGTTCAATAATTGGCAATGAAATGTATGGTAGTAGCACAGCATTTTATTCTAGCAACTTTTCAACATTGTACGTGCACTGTTTAAAATGTGTCCCTGTTTTTTGGGCTTTTGCCCCCCCCCCCGCCCAATAAATTTTGTTTTTTCCAGATTTTTTTGTGCTTCAAAGTTCAGAGATACAGCTGAGTGTCAAGTAGATTTTACAAGAAGCTGAGAGCTGCAGGGGAACAAAAGTTTAGCGCTGTTTATGCTGCATTGGCTTGCATTGTTAATAGCACAACATGTAGTGTCCTTGGTCTTGATGGAGAAGGCTGTGGATTCTTCTCCCACAGTAGTTAGATGCATTGCTGATACTGTGTTGAAAGGGGGTGGATGCTGTAGTCCTTTATGGTGAAGATACCTAATAACTATGAGCCTGTTATCAGTTTGCCATCCATTCCCTATTGCAATATTACTAGCTTATCATTTTTTTATGCAGCATAGGCAATTTATTCTTCAGTGGCAACAGGCACTCTTTTTGTAGATGAAAACAATGAAATGTAAAGTTGTTTGCTAGCAGCAACCTCTTCATTAGTTACAGATTTCTTTAATGTGGAATTATTTAGATGTTCAAAACAATAAATTTAAAACGCCCTCTAATCACTGTACTCTATTGTACTAGGAATATAATTTAATACAATCAGGAAGGTGTATCAAAGAGCACGTGTATGTTTCATGTGCAAGGGGCCTATGACTTGAAAACAGACCAAAGTTAATCTTTATCTGCCACTAGCAAAATGTATTTTCTTTAAATGTGGGTTTCAGTGCTGTTTCAATGAATGTGAGTTTCAAGGGCAGAGAAGTTTTAATGCTAAGTCTGTTTTCATTGTGAGACTGCATTGCTTTGTTTAACAGATGTCTTAGTGTTTGTGCTGTGAAATGCAAAATAAAACTTTCAAATGAAGTCCAAATCATCATAGAAGTAAAGCAGTATGCACATTAGTGTTTATGGTAAATGGGGTGAAATAGCCAAGTAATGGTTCATTGGAATGGCTGCAGGGGGAGGATCCATTTAACCATGATTTTGTGAGGGGGAAGGGCGGCAAACCTAGACAGCCCTGGCTGAACTATACCTCCCAACTGTCCATATTTTCACAGAATGAATAGATTTTTGCTTCTTATTTTTGTTTTGTTCCTCATAAAATGTATGGTTTTCTGGCAAATCATTTAGGAATTAAGTCACTAAATAATGACAGACACTGAGTTTCAGACTTCATAACCTTCAGAAAAATGCATGCTAAAGTAAGACCTGTTATTCTATTAACTGTCTCAGTTTATACAAGAGCAATTTTTAGTACTGTTTATATGTTCCCCCAATATATTTGGCCTTGTCCAGATTTATTGCATTAACAGGTTGAGAGGTACATGCATATAAATTGCTTTATAGAATTAGGCATAGCCAAACCTCTCAACTGTCCTTGATTTTGGCTCAAAATGTTGCTCTTCCCCTAAAAATCCCTCCGCAAAATAGCAACTTTGGAAGAAAACGTGGAGGGTTTACAATTAAGAAATAACTGTAATAATCAGAGTTATAGAATACTTTTATTTCAGAAATGCATGTAGATTCTTTTATTTTGTCAGCTGTTCAATTTAGCAGTACTAATATTAAAAAATTGTCCCTTCTTTGACAGGTTCCCAGCTGTATTGTGTGGCTATTTTATATTTTTGCATCACATTTTTGGTCCATTTTTCATAAAATTGTGTTTTTTTGGCAAATTAGTGGCAAATTATTAAAGACTGAAGTTAGAAAATAACGACAGACATTTGAGTTTCAGATTTCATACCTTTCAGAAAATTCATACTAATCAGACTTCCCAACCATTCCGAATTACTCGTTTTTTACCGAGTTTTGGGGTCCAAATGAAGGGGTGCCACGATTCCCGAGTGGCACCCCTTCATTTAAATTTTCTCGCTGTCGGAGCTGATGTCATCACGTGCACAATGATGTTAGCTCCATCAGGCTACCAGCCAGTCGGAATTGAGCTCAAAGAGCTCACATCATCATTTCCGGCTGGCTGACTTTCGGCGAGAAGGAATTGTACAGAGCAGTTCACCGGGAGATATGGCAGCAATGTAGCCGACTTTCGGTGGGAAGGAATTGTACAGAGCAGTTCGCCGGGAGATATGGCAGCAATGTGCAGAGCCGAGCCGGGAAACGGAAATATGGCACGAGCCGGGAAACGGAGATATGGCAGCAATGTGCAGAGCAGTTCGCCGAGCCAGTAGCAACCAGGGAGGGATTCATGGCAGCAACAGTAAGGTAGGTGTGTGTTTGTGGATATGGCAGCACAGAGGGAGGGAATAATGGCAGCAACGGTAAGGTGTGTGTGTGTCTGTGTGTGTGTGTGACTGGTCAAGCCTTCTGGAATAAGGCTTCTTCCTCCAGCCAGAAAGCTGACTTTCTTTTGCACAACTGTAAAAGAATATAGAATGCCTTGTTAGTCAACTGTTGTTCAGCATCATATTGTTGTACACTTTGTTGCATTTGCCTGTATGTATCTTGCAGGCTCTGTCCATTTCCCTGTCGTTGTGCAGCAAACCCTTACAAAGGGCCTCCACAGCCTTCTTAATATTATTATTTATTTGTAGCTAATTAAGCTTTTAAGCCTAAATAATCTTTGATTGTAAATTTTCAGTCTCTCAACACAAAGTTCACAAGTGCCTGTTCATAGTCTTAAAAAGAAATTCTGGTGGTGGAGTAGTTTTGGTGATAGTTCAGAAGTTTCTCAGTATCTCTACCATTTCTTGCAGTGTTGATGCCTATATCCTCCAGGATATAAACATCAAGCAAAAATTCAAACAATAAATCCAGATATTTATACTGAGATGTTCTATGGTAGATTGTCTTATTTTGGCACAAAGATTGCTTAATTCAGCCTGTACATAAAATATTTATGCAATAGATTAGTTAAGAAACACACAACTGGGCATTGTTATGCCTATCAGTGTGTGTTTGACTGAGAACCTTCCAGTCCATGTGCTGAACCCAGGAAAATGATCTCCTGGCTCATTTCAGTAATATGAGATAGGAAAGTTAAGACACACTCACTAAAAACAGTTCCATTTTTAGTAGATTGCAATCAAAAGCTCACACGTATCTCCAGAATATCGTGACTATTTGTAGATGATGTACCTTCTTTTCTGAGCTCCTGTGAATTTGCTGAAGGTAGTTTGGTGCATGTAAAAGGACTGAAACAGGTTCACTAAAACTAATGTGTGTGTGTGTGTGTGTGTGTGTGTGTGTGTGTGTGTGTGTGCGCGCACACAGTCTGTGTGTGTGTGTGTGTGTGTGTGTCCATATAATACACACTTGGTGGCTAGAGGTATTCAGGCTCAAACCCTGTACCTTTAGTACAGGGTAAAAAGAGTCTACTATCCCTAGCTACCACCATTTCTGAGTGAGTTGAGAGCTATTATGAGAAGTGAGAACATTGTTTTTCTCTGACAGCTGAAAGTTATGTTCTTCTGAGCTTTGTCTAGATTTTTTTTTGTACTAAGAGTTGAGAGAGCTATGATGAGAAGTAAGAACATTTTTTTTGTGCTAAGAGTTTAGAGCTGTGATAATATTTATACTTATGATACATAACTCTTCCTATCAAAGCTTATGTTCTCTCAGAATATTTACTTTACAATGCAATTTTATATTCTTTTCTGAACAACTTCTCCAAATACATATCTCCTACTGTTCTCAACTTATTTACCTGTTATTTTCCCTCATCAGAGTGTAATACTTTAAATACTTTTTAATGTTTTTGAACTGTGTGCTTATATGTTTTAAATGTTTTAATGTTTAAATATTTTATCTCTCAACCTGTATAATTTTAATTGTAGTTATTTTGTATGTACCCATTGTTTGTCTGTACTGGAGCTTTTCTCCCCAGGACTCCATTGAAAACGGGTTCTTTTGGCCCAATGGACTATCCTGGTAAACCAACTGCAAATAAATAAATAAATAAATAAATAAGAAGTTAGCACACAATTTGTATTCCCCTATTATTGTCTTTGTGCTAACAGTTCAGAGATATGGTGAGTGAGAAGTGAGAACTGAATTAGTATTCCCCTATTGGCTTTGTTGTTTGTCCATGTTTTTTGTGTTTAGGTTAAGAGCTATGTTGAGAAGTGAGAAATGAATTCACTAAATGATGGCTATTAAGTTTCAGTCTTCCTATTTTTCAGGCAGCTGCTGATTTGGGAATGGGATAGTGGTATGTTGTTCTGAATGTAGTGCATAGAGTCCTGGGCTCAAAACCTGCCAGTGAAATGCATGATGGTAGCACATCATTTTATTCAAGCAACTTTACAAAATTATACAAGCAATGTTTAAAATGTCCCCCCCTGGTTTTTGACCTTTTGTCCCCCCCCCAAAAAAAATGAAATTGAAAATAAGTGTGAGACACTGTGCAAGATGCCTATGTCTTACACTACTGTCATTCTATTTATAGTGTGGGTGCGGAAGCAGACTTTTATGATGGAAAAGTCCTGAATTGGGCAGTTTTGTCATCATTGGTTCATGTGTTTTGTTTCATTGCCTACAGTACAGATTACTGGTAAAATGTTCAAACAATAAATTTAAAATGTGCTCTAACATGTGTGTTGTATTATACAAGGAATATAATTTAATAAAGTCAGGAAGGTGTATAAAGAAAAGAACACATGTATGTTTCTTGTTTTGTGTGCAAGGGGCCAATTATTTGAAAGCAGCCCAAAGGTAACCTTTATCCACCACTGGTCAGATGCATTTTCTTTGGATGTGGTGTGGGTTTCAATGCTGTTTCAATGAATGTGAGTTTCAAGGGCAAAGTTTAATGTCAAGCCTATTTTCATTGTGAGACAGTATTGCTTTGTTTACCAGATGATGTATTTTAGTGTTTCTGCATTGTTGTGCTGTAAAATGTAAAAATAAAATTCAAATCTTTGTAGAAGTAAAGCAGTATGCATACACTAGTGTTTATGGTAAATGGGCAAAATAGCCAGGTAACAGGACACTGGAATGGCTGCAGGGGGACTCTGGTGCCATGTTTTGGTTGTCTGTTCTTCAATTTGCGTTCAAATGTTGGTATCTCACAATTACATTGGAGTGGGTGGGGTTACATAAATATGTATGCAAATTAGATGTTAATCAGCGTACAGATTTGTACCTATTTTTCATGGGCCTTGTCCAGATTTTTGATGTTTCCAGGTTGAGAGGTATGATACTAATGTAAGATCTACTATTCTATTATCTTTCTAAGTTTATAAGAGCAATATTTAAAAATTGTCCTTACTTTTGGGCCTTTGCTCCACTTCTGTGTATAGCTTTGTCCAGATTTCTTGCTCTGAGGTTGAGAGGTATGACAAATGTGTCAGGCCATCACAGTCAGCCAGAGACATTTCAAATTGTGACATACTTGTTGTACCCCACTCCCCCACATAGTGACTGTGGATGTATCCAAGCAAGGCAAGGAGCAGTTATGCAGTGTAAATGTGCAGAGTATTCCCCCCATCCAAAGTAGACACAAGTACTACAGTGGCTTTTCATCTGTCCTTGATTTTGCAGAATCGTCTGGTTTCCATCATATTTTTGTACTGCTGATGTATGCTTATTACTCAGAAAGTGCCTGTTGCTCTGTGTTTAAGTAACAATGCTTTAATGACCATCAGGTGAGTTTGTCTGAGATCATAAGATGCAAGTAAGCTTTATTCATAGGTTCATAGGTTCATAGGTAGGTACTAGGCTATTGGCCCTAGGGCCTATATAAGCCAAGCCAAAGGTACCCTGGCTTTCGCCACCCAAGAACATTATCTTCCTGTGCCACTGTCAAGCAGAGCCACAGAAGTGATCCCCGGGGTGAATTTCCTATCTCCCATCCAATCATCAAGATTTTTCTTGAACAGTGCTAATGAGGAGCTTTGTTTGATATAGATAGGTAGTTTGTTCCAGAGTATGGGAAGTCTCTGGGACAGGAATCTATCCCTCCAGCATGTTCTGTTTATTGTGGTGACGAGGTTTAGGTCCCTAGAGCGTGTAGCTCGTAGGGATTGGGATTTCTTTAAGTGGAGCATGTCTAAAAGCTCTGGGTTTGACATAGCTTTGTGTGTTAGGCAGAGATTGCCTCTGAGTAGGCGATATGCATACTGTTAAAGAATTGCCAACATTGCAAGCCTTTCTGTTGTTGTCATGCAGAGAATACTTACATAACTAGATAATGTATAAGCCTTGGGTATTGAAATGCATATGACAGTATTTGTAATAAAGGACAGGATTACATTATTTTAAGAAGCTCATTGCACTTGTTGGAGACTTCCAGTCATCTCTCCAGGCTTTACCTGTAAACAAACAGAATGCCAATCTATCATGCGTGGTCCATAACCTGTACAGTAATTCTTTAAGCAATGTATCTTGCGCTTGTTTCTTGTTTTTTTTTTTTTTTTACTTTGATCATGTTTTCCCCATGAAACAAGTAGATAGTTGTCAGGCAGCAGGTCTTTTTTGGACAAGAAACATTTTTACAAGTGAGGGTATCACAGAGATTGCTACTTTCAGCATGTTACTTGGTTCTTTAATAAAGCTGAATATAAATTATAATTAGAACTGCAGTGCAAGGAGAAGTGGTTTGGATTGAGTGCTGCTTGTTTTTCTTATACTTGATTTTGACTGGCATTCCAGTAATGTATTTAAAAAGTAACTTATTTTTTCATGCCTCACAACCTTTTTGTTTCCATCTATATATTAAGTAAGTTGTCATGCAGCCAATGCATCAAAATATTTTTTTTTCTTCTACACTTCATTTTGTCTTGATTAGACTATCATAATGATGGTTTGGCACCCAGGGTAGCATATTTAATTAAAGTTAGCTTTTGTGGTTTTGAGCATAGCTCCTCCCTTTTTGAGTTGGCCACACCCCTTCTCATTGACCCCACCCATTCAGCTGTCTCCTGCAGCCCCCCTTTAATTTGAAGTCACCAGCCGCCACTGATAAGGAGAGATTGCTTCCAGTTAGGCACCTGCTCCTTCTTGGTCCTGGACAGCAGTTTTTTCCTTTATTGCATATGTCCACCAGACAGGTTTACTCTTCCTTGAGGAGGATGATTTTTGTCCTGTTGGGTATTCCTGATTCCATGCAGTTATATAAGTGCTTGTATAGTACTTTGTTGTAGGTTTGGGCATATGTGCCAGTTGCTATGGAGAGGAGGGAGCTGTGAAGCTGTTTATACCTTCCCTCAGGAGGTTGTAATCAGCTTTTGAAAAGTTTTTTGTTTGACCCTTTCTAGGGGGTAGTCAGCGGAGATGGTGACTTCAAAAGTGACCACTTTGTGGTCAGATCTTACAAGGGAGGATGAAACTGTAGGGATACTGCAGTGATTACTCCTGTTGGCTAATACCAATTCCAAGATATTTTCACCTCTTATGGGGGTGTGTACCAGCTGGTGCAAGGCATTTGCATTGACAAACTCAAGGAATCCCTGTGCATTTGTATTTTGGCATGAGTATTTCTTCCAATCTATGGTTGGACAGTTAAAGTCACCCAGGATCAGGGTAAAGGGTTGAATCTTGATAGATTCGAAGAGGTCCAGATAGGTGGAGTAGGCATCTTGAGTCAAAGTTGGGGGCCTGGAGCTAGCTATGATTTGAATAGGGATCCTGCCAATGGTTAACTGTACCTGGAGTATCTCCTGTGGGTTATAAACTGTACCTGGAGTGACTCCTGTGGGCCATACTGTTTAACCAGCCTGTAGGTGTGTATGTCTTTTATATATATTACAACTCCACCTCCTTTTGCTTTGCTACCCACAGTTTGGGGACTGAATGTATGATAGGATGAGTATCCTGTTATGGCTGGGGTGCTCTCTGCAGCTTTGAACCAGGTTTTCTGTGACTGCACAAATGTCAGCATTTTCCAGGGTTAAGAATGCTTGCAATTACTGCAGTTTCATGTTTAGACACCTAGCGTTTGGCAGCATGACCTTTAATTTGTGTTTTGATTACATTTTCATGTTGGCAGTTTTGACCTCATGGCTTTGATAAAAAAAGACACTATGGGGGAGGCAAGATACTTTGCCAGGAGCCTAAAGCCCAAGGGAGACAGATGCAGGAAATATATGAAGTCTTATAGGCTCTCTCTATATATAGCCTAACTGTCCATCACTGTTTTTATTTATTCATTCTCTATATTTGCAGTTAAATGTTGAGATTCTTAATCCTCAACCTTTGCCAAGCCTAGATTTACCATGAAATTTCCAACAAACTCATATTCTAATTTTCCATCATTTGTTTTTTAAAGACTTTCCTAAAATATGGGGGATTTTTCTGTAACTGCTTCAGGGTCTTTATTCATTTTCATTGACTCAGGCATCCTCAGCTTCACCAATGCTCTGTGCACTTTCTTTAGGCTCTGTACTAAAAGTTTTTGTAATCTAGGGTTATTATCACAGAATCATTTCTGAGTACCCCTTTTCTACTCTCACGCATGTTATCCAAATATTCTTTGACACTTTCTCTGATACTTCTTAGTTGCTCCCCTTCCTCATTAGTTATGTTATCTAGATTATTCTGCAGTACTTTCCTTTGCCAATCTTTCATGATATTTTCTATCACTAGTTCCCATATTTCCATTTCCTTTATTTCAGCTGCTCTAATGTCTCATTTCACTGCTTCTCAAACATCAACTATTTCTTCTAACCGAGTTTCCATCTTTCATACTATTTCCCAACTCTTATCTGCTACCAACTCTTTAGATGCCTGCCTTTCTAATAAATAAGAAAGGAATCATCAATTGCTATCCCTTTTCCTACTGTCTTTGATCCTTACCCTAAACTTTCTAGTGATATGATCTCATACTGCAATGGGATTTACCTCTATTCCCTCAAGTAAGGGCACATTCTCTTGTGCTATACAGTATCTATCCAATCTGGCCCAGTTCTTATACCTGTGAGAATGATAACTAAATTCTACTTGATGTCATAAGACTATCACTACATCCTCTGTCCTAGAAGATTTCATATATGTCCTTAGCAATCTACCTTCTCTAATAATACTCTCCCTCCTTGAGCCCTCTGACACATCCTCATTATTACAGACCATATTCCAGTCTCTCCTATAATTTGTATCCCTTCCTGAAAGTGTATTATTTCCCCTAGCATTACACTCAGCTCTTAAACTGTAATCTTTAGTGGGAGATGCATACTTACTGGAAGAGAGTTTAGACCAAATTTAGGGGTTTGAGGAAAAGTAGGTTTTGAAATTTTCTTGGAAAGAAATTCTAGTTGATCCATTTCGGTTATGTTACTATGGATATAAAATTTTTGGATGCTATGGTGCAGGGTCTCTGAGGCAAAAACATGATCCTATGGGGCACCTGGTACATGCAGAAGGGGAAAATATGTGGTTATGGCCTTCTTAAGTAAAAATAATGGAATAAAAAGGAGGAGTTGGAAAAAACAGAAGTTGTTTGCAAGAACAAAAGATAGTAGAATGGGTTGGGTAAGGGGTATTCCTTTACATTTTGTATTTTTGTTACTGTTGTTGTAATTTTTGTTGTTGTTTTTCTTTGTCATTTTTTCCTCCTTTTCTCTTAGAATGATGGCCTGATTGCAGCTGTATGTGTGATTTTGGAGGATTGGATGATTTATTCAATTTTACTGTTTTAATCTTACAATGAAGTGTATTTTATTTATTTGTGAGGATTGCTGTATATACATATGTGTATGGGTCTATATTATAAAACTGACGGTTGAAAACATCGAACACCATATGGTCGACACCATATGGTCGATGTCTTCAAATATCGAACTTATAAAAACAACAAAAAAGAAAAGAAAAAAGTACCCTAAAGGGTTTAAGCAGGGAGGCAAGCCCCCCTGCACCCCCCGCTACTTAAATATGCAAACTCCGAGACCGCACTGCATTGCAGTAAATGGAAATCTCCCCTTACAGAGATTTCCATTTACACATTCGATGTTGTGCTCTTTCGCAATTCTCGTGTTGAAAATATCAGCTTTCGAGAATATAATATAGACCCGTGTAAGTGTGTCAATAGGCAAAATAGAATATTACTGAATGACAAAATATCAAGTACATTTCTGCAAATGTACATAATATATAACATGCATTCAGATTAATAATAAAAAATATATATTTTATTGTAGAGGGACAAGCTCTGATGCACCCCCAGCACGACCATACTTATATGAGGTTGCACAACAGTGGGGAAAAGTAAAAAACTTTCATACCCCACTGTCACACATTGTTTCTCTAAATTAATGTTCATCAATCTGTGGCAAAAAAGATTCAGCCAGTTCTTAGGCTAACTGAAAAAACATTCAACAAAAAGAAGTGGAACCACAAATATAGTACAGTTGTATAAGTCCTGCAATTTAAGGAGAGACTATCCAAACATATAAGTGACATCAGACTCAAAGATTATAAGAATCCTCTTGCCAAACATGTCAGGGACAATGAAGGACATAATTTCAAGTTCAGAGTGCTTAGAATTGTTCTAACTTCAGAAAGGGGAGGTGACAACAACAACAGACTGAAGCAGGAAGAAATGTATTAGATTGGAAAACTACAAGCTCATAGAAGACCGTGACTGAACACTACATTTCCCATGAAACCAGCACTCAAGAGGCATGGTTTGAGAAGATGTGTGTGATGTGACATCACCCGTTATCTAGCACTCTATTGGTAGAGAGCAATATTTAAACAGGCACTAACTGCACAGTACACATGGATCTGATGAAGGGTTATTGAGGAGACCCGAAAGCGCTTATCCTTTGTCCTGTTTGTTTTTTATTTTTGTTTTTATTTTTATTTTTAAGTTATTGTTCGATGTGAATAAATACTTGATGGTTTTAATGAATGCAGTTGTTGTCTATGGTAACGAAGGTGAACTACACTTGCCGATATTCAAGTAGAGCTGATTATATACGATGTGCTTGGGAAGACAATACATTTGAAACATTTATCTTATGGCTGCTCAACCAAGTGTCTTGCTGAGCTTTTTTGCATGTGGAGTACAATCGTAAGCAAACACCTGTAGGTGTTGCAACAAACAAACAAACTTTTGTGTTGAGAAGTGGTAGTGGAACAAACCTGCCCTGGCCATGGTCTCAGTGCTGCTTGTTGTTGTGTATATATATATATATATATATATATATATATATATATATATATATTTATTTATGGGTTCCTAGTAGATTGTTGAAACTCCATTTACGCGAATATGAAATCATCGACACGTATTGCGTGAAGTACGTAATCATCGAACGTGAAAAACCGTGAAATTCAAAATGTCAAAGTGTTTTGGTTGGTCCATCTGTGGTATAGCTCTGTAAGGTAAGTGTGTGATAGTTACTGACTTTAGGGTTAGGGTGCAGGTTAAGGAAAGTGCATAGATAGGTAATGTGTGTAAGATTTAGTGTAGTGTTAGAAGTAGGGTTTTGTTAAATGTATTGATGTGTATTATTTATTTTGTTTGGGTATATCTCCGTAGGGGAAGTGTGTGGTAGTTACGGACGTAAGGGTTAGGGAGGGGTTAAGGATAGTGCATAGATAGTTGTGTATGTGGGGTTTAGTGTAGGGTTAGAAGTTGAGTGCTGGTGCTTTACTTTAGGGTTAGGAGTAGGGTTTGATTAGTGTATGTATGTGGTTTATTTATTTTGTTTGGGTAGGTAGTATGTAGTGGGTGGTGGGGTTGGCCGACTATGAACGTTCGATATTTTAAATTTCTCGGTTAAGTGCATTCGGTATTTCCGCAGTTCGAGTAATACGTGTCGCTGTTTTGGTATTGTATGTAATGGATTTTCGTTGATTTAATATAGACCTATGTGTGTATATATATATATATATATATATATATATATATATATATATATATATACATATATATATATATATATATATATATATGGGTCTACTGCTCTTCATTGAAAGCACATCACTTTGAAAAAGAGAAGTAGACCCACACTTAACAGAAAGTGCACTTAACCGAAAGTGCACTTCTGCGAAGAACGGTTCAATGAACCATTAAGTAACACTGAGGTGCCGAAGCACACTACAGTGGGGAAAAGGGAATTTACCTGTTTTCCCCACTGCACTGCAATCTCAGAGTTGGTATATTTATGTGTTTCAACTGCATTCTTTGTCATGTCTTTATGTCAGTATTTTTTTTCTTTGTGTTGCTAAGTGCATTTATTACTTGTTATTGTCTTTGCCAATGTAGCCTGAGTCATGGTTGAAAATGGTTCAGGGATCAGTTCACTTTCCTGGTTACCATAGTATAAATAAATATGAAATACAAAAAAAGGGGGGGTGAACATGTTAGAAATAATTAAG
This sequence comes from Protopterus annectens, assembly GCF_019279795.1. Lineage (NCBI taxonomy): Eukaryota > Metazoa > Chordata > Ceratodontiformes > Protopteridae > Protopterus > Protopterus annectens. Next base: position 1,233,346,750 of record NC_056735.1, read on the forward strand.
GAACTAGTAAAGCACATTTTAACACAGCATCATTCATGTGAGAGGAAAAAAAAGTTCTCATTGAAGGCATTGGGAAGTAGTAGACAGACTTACTTTGGAGTCCTACTACTTGTCACCTGTAAATGTACAGCAAGGATTATTTACTACAGTGAGAGTTTTCACACCTCAGCATGAGAGTATAGGGGAAGGTATGTCAATAATTTTAGAACTACAAAAGAATCCCTTTACAAAAGCCTGCTATTTACCTACTTTATTTTGCTGGAAGCAGCTAACAGCTATTTATAGCATAGAACAAGCTCTGACAGACACATAAATGATGCTCATTCAGGGGAAACATAGAAGTAGCTCTGTTATAGAATGTGTGTTAGATGACAGTGCTTCACAGTCCTGCCATTCTATCTTAGTGGCATGAGAAAAAACACTACTTCCTTATGTCTAGCATAAGTCATATAAAAAGGATTTGAAATGTATTTTGGAAAGAAGGAATGAAAGCAAGAAAACAAGATCACGTTACCAAGGCAGGCCCCATCATCCGTCATTTTGAGGGAAACACATTAAAATTGTAAAACAAGTACTTGGAGTGATTTTGCGGCATTACTACAGATCAGAAAATAAAGATACAATGAAAAAATGTTTTTTGAGTTTTAAGGTACAGTTTTCCTTTAACATTTGCTGACATACATGTAGGGTCAGAACTGTGCCAACTTACATAGTTTTATTGAAAATTTATTTTTTATTTATTTTACATTTGTTGACCGGGCTAGTCTAACTGGATATTTGTCCATTTTCAGTAGAGGCCCGGGGAGAAAAGCTCCACAATAATGTTATACAAATTTATATAATGAGTAAGAAAAGACATAAGGCGATACTCATTGCAAGGACTGATGACATGAACGTTAAAATATCATTACCCAGTTCTGCTCCTAAAAAGTGATCCATCAATTGAGAATCTCTAAAACAGTTGCATTTATATTTCTGACATAGATATGTCTGGGAAAAACATCATTAGTGTATGCATGTAAAAAGTGACATGAATTATATTTCTGATAAATTCTGAAGAAATGACAGTCTTACAAGTTCCAGAGCAAAATATTAAAATGGACAATGTTACACTAACGTGTTGAACATATGCTTATAACATTGCTAAATAAGACACTGCTCTCCTCCATTTGTTTTCTACAATCTCTTGTTTGAAGGTAGCCTGTGAACCTTGTGGTTTGAATTTTGAACTTCCAAGTGCTGATTTTGTATGGAATTTGTGTGAAATTATATTTTAGGGTGGAATTCTGCAATGAAAGTGGTAAAATTCATGAGGTGGTTGCCCTAGGCAGCATCGTTATTTCTTGATCTTATAATCTTAAACTATTTGTTCGTAAGATCAACCTTAATGCCACTATGGGTACCAGTTCTTCCTTTACTAATTCACTCCGAGTCTCTAGCTTGTTTAATCCACCCCTTCACCCTAACATTCTTGCCTTCGAAAAAATGTGTGAAATTGACTTTAGGTCTTTTGCTAATACAGGTCTAAGAACTAGGAAAAGACACTTTAACATCAGTGAAAAGGAACGGGATTTTATTAAACTTTTGAAGGACTGTAAGATTAGGATGATGAAGCCAGATAAGGGGGGTGGCTTGGTCTGTATGGACCACATTACATACATATCTAGCATGATGGAACATCTGGACAATTCAATATATCAACCTGTAAGTTTAAATGAAGTTAACATGGTTTACAGAAAAATAAGGTCTGCAGTTGATGAACTTTTTATTGAAAAAGCCATTGATTTAGATCTGTACAACTTTTAACAATGCCAGCTCCTAAGATGGCATCACTGTTTGGCATACCTAAGATCCACAAGCAGGTTGTTGATCCACCTTTTAGACCCATTGTTGACGGACGTGGATCTATTACGTATGGTTGTGCCAAATATGTTGATAGCAATCTTAGACCCTTAGTTGAGCAGGAGCACCAAATATGTACAGACTTGTGGAGCTTTTTAACAGAGCTCAGTAATATCTCTTTTCATCGGGGCTATCAACTTTTGACAGTTGACGTAAAGGACTTGTACACGGTCATTCCCCAAACCTTGGGGCTGGAGTGGATTAGGGACTTTTTGCAATTAAGAAAAATTAACAACAACACTATTTATGTGGTAGAAACCCTCTTAGAGTTAGTTCTTGTTAACAACTTTATGTGGTTTGAAGGAAAGACTTTCCTTCAAAAATCTGGGGTTGCCATGGGGTCTCCCTGTGGTGGCAGTTTTGCCAACTGTATAATGGCACATTGGGAGACTACCCTTCTTTTTGAGAATCCCATTTTCAAGAACAATGTCGCTTGGTACACTCGTTACCAAGACGACATGTTCATATTATGGAAAGGCCCCACTGAAGTAGTGCAGGAATTCATCAACACAATAACTTCCTTAACTAATTTTTTGGAGTTTACGTTTAACCTGCCAAGTGACACTATTAATTTTCTAGACATTCTTATTTACAAAGATCTTGTTAAAGGCAGGTTTAAAAGCACAATTTATAGGAAGCCTACCTACTCTAACTCATTCCTCCATTTTTCTAGCTGCCATCCCTACCACCAGAAAAGAGTGGTGGTTAAGGGTCAGATGGTGAGGGCAGCTAGAATGATTTCAGCCGATTCTGATTTTATGGAGGAATGTGGTTTGTTGGAGAAAATGTTTCTCAGTAGAGGCTATCCTTTAAGCTTAGTCTCTGGGATTGCTACTGAAGTTATTACTAAAAGGCATTGCGGTTACTTTAGGCCCCTACTACCTTTGGGCATTTTGGCGGAAGAAGATTCTTTGATGGACGAGGTCCAGGGTATCCCCATTAATGAAACTCACTGTTATACAACTATTTTTTTATGTACTTATAATTTAGATCATTCATTCATTAGGGAGACCCTTAATAAGAATTGGACTCCTGTCACTGAGGACAGCATTTTGTACAAGCTGTTTGGTAATAAACCAAAAATTACTTTTAGACGAGGGTGCAATTTGAAAACACTTTTAGAATACTCCACCAAACCTTTAGTTATTAAGAACAAGGATATATTTAAATGTGGAGTCTGCCATCAGTGTAAGCATATAAATACTGCTTACCAATTTAAAATTAGGGACACCCTTTATAAAGATCAGGGTAAATTTTCATGCGATACAAAAGGAGTGGTTTATTCCGCTTGCTGCCAAGATTGCAAAGCTTTCTACATTGGAAAGACAGAAAGGAAGCTTAAACAACGAATATATGAGCATCAGTATGCCATAGGTAGAGGAGATAAGACCAACGCTTTAGCTAGGCACATTAATGAATTTTCAAATCACAGTTTCAAGTTCACTGTATTAAGACAGATAGGGGCTGACGTGAGAGGTGGCCCATGGCAAATTAAACTTGAAATTGAGGAACTGCGGTGGCAAATCAACACTGCAGCCTACTTGCCCCCAGGTCTTAATGAAACAGTTTCAATCAAATGCTTTCTTAAGCTTTTGGCTTTGAAAAGATGAATACATGTATTGGTATTGTTCTTAACTATTTTTATTGGATTGCATAGGTTATTTGTGTATTCTTTATACTTTGTTTATATATTTATTTTTTTGAATTCACATTTATTATGTAATAGTTTTTATATTGTATAGGTTATTGTAGCAGAGTAATAATTTGGGTCTTTTGGATAGATATTGTGCAATTAAGAACCTTTTGAATTAGGGTTTGTTGCAATTTGTTTTTAACTTCGTTTTATCAGCGTTTTTAACATTTTGAAGGGTTTAACCAACCTTATTTTTTTCACTTTAAAATGAACACCTGTTGATTTAATTGATTAATTGTTACGTAGACTACCAGCATAAAAGCATTCTGGTTTGCTTCTTGTTTGTCTGATGAAGGAAAAGCATTGTCTATTTCCGAAAGCGCTTACGTTTATTAAATCATTTCAGCTCCTACGCTGCTCCAGTTCATCTTGGTTTTTTGTTTTACTAGCATCGTTATTTCTGTTTTGAGGAAATTAAAATATAATACCATTTTCAGACTATGGGTATTTTCAGATTTTGTTTGGAAAACCCTGAGCTATGAATCCTGAAAAAAACTGGGCACCAATTAAAACTCTTTGTCTTGATGAAACAGCAGACATATTTAGTATGATATTTCTAAATATTCTGACAAAGCAAGCACCATGAAGAACCAAAAGAGTTAAAAACACACCAGCCCCTTGTTTAACTAAATAAAAAAAACAAAGCAACTCATGCAACTTAGAGATAAAGTGTGGAAGTCATGGCTACAAACCAGTTCTCAAACATTCCCATGCAACAATATAGGCAGTTAATGAACCATATCAAACAATGCATAAAACAGTACAATAATGATTATTTTTAGCAACATCCAAAATTCATCATCAAACAATCCAAAATGTACTGGAAATCAATAAATACATTGCTCATTCCTGGAAAATCAACCCAACCCAGACCATCCCCAATGAATAACTCACAAAACATTGCTTCATACATTAACTTACATTTTATAAATACAGTAACATCCCTCCTCCCAAACAAAAGAACTAAAAATCCAGCCTTCCTGCGCTGATCATTGAAATTACAACAGACTTTCACTCTCACTCCAGTGCCAACATCTATAATTAAAAAATACTTACACACCCTTATGACAACAACCACTTCTCCTGACCAGCTTACATTTGAATACTCCAAACTCACTGCAGATAGCTGCACATATCCTATCTCAATTCTAACAAACCAGTATATCCAAGAAAAATATACCCCACCTTATGGAAAAAAAAGTCCTGTATAATACCCTTCCATAAAGGCAGCTCATCAGCCTAGCTTACATGTACTACTTCTTATAACCTCCTCTCTCCCTCACATCATAGTTTCAGACCCATTCTACACTTCTGAGGTTCACAGATATAGATCTTCTAGCATTTTCCCTATTTCTACATTTATCCAAGGCATTTGACACAGTTAATCATCAAATTCTCTGAACTATACTCTTGTTCTATGGGCTTAACTAGTTTCTTAGTTGCCTTTCTAATAGGTCCAAAGCAGTGAAATGTCAAGATAACTTCTTTCCTTCCTATATCCATTAGAGTTCCACAAGGCTCCATCTTAGGACCACTACTGTTTAACTTATTTATCAACAACCTAAACACAGCAGCCAAACAGGCCAACATAGTATAATGCACTGATGACTCCACTCCAGTATGTGCTGCTAGAACACCACTATCCATGATCCAAACAGTCAGCCAGAAATCCTTCTCCTCTATGGAAGCTTAACTCAACAACTCACACCTCCTGAATCCAAAAAAAAAACTAAACTACTATTGTTCACCTCAACTCCCCCAAACTCTTCCCAAAAAACTGCCTCTAATATATTGTCAACCAACAAGACCATCATAAAACTGGTGTCCCACACCAAAATACTAAGTGAGAGTATAGGTGACCATCTGAAATTTTACGTCCACATTTAGCAAGCCATAAAGAAGACACATCAAAAGCTAAGCTGCCTGTATAGAGTAAAACACTACTTTACTGACTCTGCTAGACAACACACAGCCACTGTTTTTTACTACACAACACACATCCACTGTTTTTTTACTACACACCCTATTATACCTCTCTAATGTTAATTCCTCTCTGTCAGACAGACTAGAACAATGCTGGAATAAAGTAACCAAATTTGCAACCAATCAACAATATAGATCACATCACTGCCTTTCTGTAAAACAACTAAATTGTTTCAAGCTAAATCATTTTCTGTTGTACTCACAATTAATTCCAACCTTCATACTACTGCAAAGCCCTGAAAAATTCCCATCTCTTCACTCCATCATTCAGCCTTACACTACTATGAGACCTCTACACTCCACTGACAAATCATTACTCTCCATAACTAAACCTAACAACAGTGCAGGATACTCTCTGCATTTACAGTGCATTGCTAATAGCTGGAATACCATCCCACTCCACTTAAGAACATGCTACAGCCTAAAAGACTTTAAAAGCCAAATGGAGCAATACCTGACAGATAAATGGCTTTGCACCTGTTCCATCACTGGTTAAATTGAAACAATGAGCGAGAAGGTTAATGAAACACTAATCAGTAAAAGCAATAAAGCCAAACCCCATTAGCTGTGGATATGCATATTTTGCCCTGTCATGACCTCATCAGCACAGCACAAGCAGAGTGTTTGACTAAGCTATAGAAACACAGGGCTGTTATACCCAGCTTATGTCCATTATCATTAGGGTCACTGCAAAAATATCCCAAACAAACTAAAAGAATGAGTGAGAAGGTCACTGAAACACCAATCAGTAAAAGCAAAATGAAAACTCCAGCAAAGCTAGAATGTCCAATGAGTGACCTCCCAACCTTTTTGTATCAGGGGCACATGAGATATATACAAATAAGCCTTATGAACATAGGGTGTTTCAGCTAATTCGCAATTCTGAATGCCCATGACTTATTTCACTTTAATGGACAATTTCAGGCCAATAAAACCAAACCTCACTAGCTGTGGATATGCATATTTTGGACTAGTTATGACCCCATCAGCACAGCACAAGCAGAGAGTGTTTGACTAAGCATTAGAAACACAGGGCTGTTTTATTCAGCTGATATTTATTATAAGTAGGGTCACTGCAAAAATATCCCAAGCAACAAACTAAAACAATGAGTGAGAAGGTCACTGAAACACCAATCAGTAAAAGCAAAATGAAAACTCCAGCAAAGCTAGAACTTCCAATGAGTGACCTCCCAAACATCTTGTTTCAGAGGCACTTGGGATATATGCAAATGAGCCTTATGAACACCAGGTGTTTCAGCTAATTGGCGAATCTGAATGCTCATGACCTGTTTCATTTTAATGGACAATTTCAGGCCAATAAAGCCAAACCCCACTAGCTGCAGATATGCATATTTCAGTCTTGTTATAACCTCATCAGCACAGCACAAGCAGAGTGTTTGACTAAGCATTACAAACACAGGGCTGTTATACCCAGCTGATGTCCATTATCATTAGGGTCACTGCAAAAATATCCCAAACAACAAAGTAAAACAATGAGTGAGAAGGTCACTGAAACATCAATCAGTAAAAGCAAAATGAAAACTCCAGCAAAGCTTGAACTTCCAATGAGTGACCTCCCAAACCTCTTGCATCAGAGGCATGTGGGATATCCCTGGTTAAATTGGTACTAATATAGCTATATGAATTTGTGACATAACTCTGCAGCTGAAAACTTAATGTACTTCTATCACAACTATACCCCCTCTATCATCTCATCTCATTTATCTTCCCTCTATCTCATCTGCTCCTTCCTTTCTTTGGATTTCTCTAGCTCATTATCTTATCTTCCTCTGTCCTAGATTTTGAACAAGTTTTTATAGCAACAAATATTCTTATGTAAAGCCTAAGGATGAACCGAGTGCATGACCGTGCAGTCAGCATAGACAATAAAACCAAAAATGACTCACGTAGTGTCCAAAAAGTCAATAGATATTCCAACTGCCCCTATGGTTATCAAATATAAAATTTAAGACGAGCAAAAGACAAATAAATAACCTTTGGGTTAAGTCATTCACTCCAATGGAGCTCAGGCAGTTTAAACTGTAACTTCCAATGGGTGGATACTAAGCCTTTTGACAGAACCAAATTATGTCCTCATATTTCAAACAAATGTTCATAACTCTGGAACCATAGGGGTTATGAAAGAAGTATAAATGGCAACCACTTCGGCACAAACTAGTTTTATAGTGGTAGTATTCTTTAGGTTCTAGGTCTTATACTGAATTGTATATGTCACAGTAAACACAGTAACTATTACATTTGGAATACTTTGTAAACATACAATATTCTCAGCAACCACTCAGCAGCCACTCAAGTTACACACATACTGTCAGCAGCATTTTATTCATATAGTGGAGAGCTTTCATATCAGGCTAAGGAGTTCTGTCTGTATTACTTGGTTGTTGAAATATTTAGAAAAATGTGAAAATTATAGGTATATAAATGAATATCATAAAAACAACAGTTAATATCTCTTTTCCTGCACTCAACAGTAGTAAAATATTAATGCAGTTGTGTTTGCCATTGTGTACACTTTAAGATGACATCTTTTAAAACCTTGTACATAGCATGGTTTTGGAATTACTGATGCATGTGTAAACAAGCAATATTTGACACCTAGAGGCATTGGTAGGAGTTAACTGCAGATGTACTTGGAGGCGTCACTCAGATGTAATGAGCTAAAATCCAATATTTTATTTGGATAATTTTGAATGATTAAGCTCTTTCATCCCAAATACACTACATACGACTTTTTAATAATGAAAAATACCTTAGGTGATTGGCTTAAATAGTATCACAATCATGTGACTACAACATCAGTTATCTAATTAATCTCGTTAAAGGAAATGTAAAAACAAAAAGCAAGGATTAAGATACATATTAAAACTCTAATTTAGTCCAAACAGCAAAAAAGTAAAAATGTTAGGATTAAAGATGATAGTATTTAGATAGTCTAGGTAGTTTAATCCTTTGTAATCTAGTTTTAGGTTTCAATGTTTTAGTTCTTTTTCCCTGGTCTTTCTTATTATTTTCTCGGTTTTTAGAAGTTGTAATGATGTTTAATATAATGTATTTTAGTTTTATCTTGAAATTTTTCAGTCACCTTCTTTTTTGTAATCAAGATGCATTTGTTGAAGTGCTACAAGTCTGTAACCTGTTATTTGTACTCATTATAAATCTCTTATGTCCATATGTGGAGCTTTTCTCCCCGGGCCTCTGCTGAAAATGGAAATATATCCAGTCAGACTAGCCCGGTTAACAAATGTAAAATAAAATAAATAAAAATAAATAAAATAAACAAGAAACAATAAAATATTAAAATCATGAACTAGACATTAGATTCTTATTGACTGACAAATCAGTTGATCAGATGTAAAATCTTGAAAAACATACAAAAATAAAAAAAATAATTTCATCTTAACAGAAGAAATTGAGTCATTTATTTTTAATGTAGCAGCTCTTACCTTTAAACAGGAGTGATTGATAAATATTCATTGAGCCCAGGTGGAGGAGAACATACAAAAATAAACACAAATAATTTCATCTTAAAGAAGAAATGGAGTCCTTTTTTTTTTTTTACAATTTAGCAGCTCTTACCTTTAAAACAGGAGTGATAGATAAATATTCATTGAGCCCAGGTGGAAGAGATGCATTATTTAACTACTCTATAACAGAGTTTATCTCGATCAAACATATTCACTCCAAATCCCAATCTATCTCACAAATTCCTTAGACTACTCTGCAAACTTATACACCTACACCTTACTCTAATTACCCAAATTCTGCTACACAGAGACATACATCCCAATCCAGGTCCTCCAACTCATTCAAATAATGCCAATACTCCAAGTTCACCTCTCTCTCCAATCATAAATCATTTGCAACATAGTGTTCCAGACCTTATAATATTAAATATTAAACTAAGAAGCCTACTTAACAGAATCCAAAAACATGGGTCAAACCACACTTCCAAGATCAGGAAATCCTACCTCTAGGCTACAATATTCTAAGACAAGACAGGACTCACAGACGTGGTGGTGATACAAAGATAACCTTAAACTCGAATATCTAGATATTAGCCGCCTAACTTTTCAAATATAGAAATTTTAATCACCTGCCTTCAAATAAACACTAACAAGAATATTATCATTATAGCCATCTACCTCCCCCCGGTAATAATCCATCTACTATTGAAAAACTCCTTAGCTGGTACTCATTAAAACTAAGACAGGAAATTATCATAATGGGAGATTTCAATCTTGACTGGAATACATTCTTCTCCAACAACCTCTCAAACTATATTAACCTCCATGGTTTCATTCAGTTAATTGAAAATCCAACCAGATTCAACAAAAAAAATCCATCCTAGACTGGACTCTTACTAATACAAACCCCAATTTTTGTCACATAAAAGCTAGACACATCTGCTCACTTACTACTGACACTAAAAGGCTTCCTAAACAGAAGGATAAAGCATGGCACACTCACCTGATCTCAAAAAAAAAAAAAAAAGAAGAAATCTTTCAAAACTACCTTCAACTTCAGATTGTAGCAAAAAAGCAAATTGAATGCAAGAAAACCAACAACAACAAAAAACAACACTGCATAACAATCCAACAAAGGCACCAAGATAACTCTAAAAATTCTGGGGAGCCATAAACCAATTCAATGTCAGTTCACTACCCCATGTCCATCAAAAACTAACTCCTCTGACAACACTGCTACTCAATTTAACAATCGCTTCATTAACTCCATGCTATCTCTAGTAAAAAATGATATCAGTTCTCATCTATCAGTCCCTGCAGAATTAAAAACAAACCCTGATTCCTTCGACATTTGTCCTATACAAACTCATAACATAAAAAACTCCAGTCCAAACTCAAATACTCATTGACTGCTGCTGACCAACTGCCTAGCAACTACCTCAGACTAGCTGCAGATACCATTGCATACACCATATCCCTCCTAATAAATGAATCCATCTCTGAACAATATGTGTCTATACTATGGAAAGTGCCCCATAAAATCCCCCTAAACAAAGGTGGCACCTGTACTGATTTATCTAATTACAGACCAATTGCCATCCTCTCCCCATAGCAAAAATACTTGAAAAGTGTATTCACACCCAAAAACTCAACTACCTCTTTAAAAACAACATCATATCCACTACCCAATGTGGTTTCCATCCTAAACATAGTACAACAACATCCTTGGTTAGTTTTATTAACACAGTCAACCAACATAGAAACAATGGTTTACTCACCTCCTCTAAATTTCTGAACTTATCTAAGGTCTTTGATAACATTTCCCACCAAAACCTCATTGATGAGCTAGCCCCCCCCCCCTTAACCTCTCTCATTCTACCCTTACCTGGTTCATTAGCTACCCAACCAACCATCAACAAACAGTTAAATGGCAAAATTAACTTTCTTCACTTTTACCTGTCTCTGTCAGTGTACCCCAAGGTCTATTCTTGGTCCTTTCCTCTTCACCATATTCACAAGTAGACTGTGCAGCCACCCAACATGCTACAGTGGTTCAATATGCTGATGACTCCTCCCTCATATGCTCTGCTCCATCCCTTCCTGCTCTCCTTAATAAAACCCAACAATTCTTCCTGTTCATTGAAAAATACCTTTCTAATGTCCAACTGATTCTTAACCTCAGTAAACAAAACTAATGATCTTCTCCAGTAGCAAAAAGACTATTCATCCTGCAACATTCACCATCTGCTCATCAGACAATACCATCACTGAACCAGTCAATCATATGAAGCTACTGGGGGTGACCATTGACCAAGATCTCAAATCTGAAAGTCCATTTCAAGCTAGGTTCTCTATATAGAATCAATCTGTTTCTAATTGATTCCACCAGACAAGCCATCAGCAGAACTCACCTTCTATCAACTCTTTTATATGCCTCACCTATTTTCACTAACTTAAGAAAATGTGACATAAATAAACTAGAATCCTGGTATTATAAAGTAGCCAGATTTGCTTCCAACCAACCAGCAAGATCTCATCACTGCAAAGCACTACATCAACTCAACTGGCTGGAACTTCCCAAATTTCTAACCTTTAAACAACTAACTCTAACCCACTCCACCTTGTATCACCCCAATAACTGTCCATCTATTAGCAACCTACTCCAGCCCTACTCCAGCAACAGAATTTTAATATCCTCTAATAAATTACTTTTGAAAGTCACAAATTCAAATAATTTTTACAGGGATTCTTTCATACAAACTAGTAAAAGCTTGGAATGACATACCACAAAATATACTCAATACCAGCAACTCTACCAAATTCAAACAACTGCTTAGGGAACATTTTAATAGCACTTGGCTTTGCTCCTGCACTAAGCCAGGTTAGCTGCATTATTCAGGCAGTTTCTTTTCCCTTCACTTAGCCTGATCCCTTCCTTTTGTATTCATTAAACTTATTCCCTTCCTAATACTCCATTTTCTACTCCATTCATATGCCAGCTACTATTTCATCTCCTTACTTATCAGTCTCTATAGTCCAAAAATGTTTAACTTTATCTTAAATGTTTATTATTGTACTAGCTATGTAACTTAACTTGTACTTTTTATCCTTTAGCTATTCTACATTATGTATCTTATATTAACATTGTACTACCCAAATATTGTAATGTTATAGCATTGTAATCTGTGGAGCTTTTCTTCCCAGGCCTCCTCTGAAAATGGGCTTATTCAGTCCCAGTCAGACTTTCCTGGTAAACAAATGGAAGTAAATAAATAAATTCATCAACTGGTCTTAAACTGCCACATTAATTCCCTGTATTTGATTTTACTTTCTCAAGGACCTTCTCTTAATTCTTGTGGGACTAGTTCCAAGATGCCAAATTTGTAATTAGTGAAGTTCAAACAGTTTTTATTTATTTATTTTATCTTCCATTTGTTTACCAGGTTAGTCCGAATGGGCACAAAGTGACCATTTTCAGTGAAGGCCTGGGGAGAAAAGCTCCAATTACATAGTAAAAAATTATTATATTTTATTATTTATTTAAATTTGTTGACCGGGAGTGTCCGACTGGACGTAGGTCCATTTTCAGCGGAGGCCCGGGGAGAAAAGCTCCACAGTAAAATAAACAGACAGTAGTTACATTGGATTACATAGCGATTAACAATTTAACATAGCAATTACTTACAACATATTTACAGATGAAGAACATAGTACATCAGTAGACAACTAGAATCTTTATCTGTGAAGTACATAACAGACATTAACAAATGTTACAATGAGAAGTTCCTGCTGTATAATAAGTACTAGGCTTATGAGCATCTGAGCTTGCTATAATCAAGGTAGTTAGTGGAGTGAAAAGAAAGGTAGTGGTTGGATGGGGTGGATTATATTAGAGTGGGAGTTGCAAGGGCATAGCCAGCATGTTTTTAGGTGCACTTTTAGTAAAGTTTTGAAGTGGGTGCATGATGGTACGGAGGTAATTGTGGGTGGGAGTGAGTTCCATAATTTGGCTATGGCACAAGAGAATAGTGCTTCACCAGCAGAGTTATTGGCTTTAGTGATCTGCAAGTGATTTTTGTTGCTGGATCTTAGTGGTCTGGTGGTGCGATAAGGTTGGAGTAGATTCTGGAGGGATGGGACATTTAGTGGATGGTTTACTAGTTTGTGGGCGAGTGAGAGTTGATAGCACTGAAGGAGGTAAGGGAGTTCAAGCCAGACCAGTTCAGCAAGAGAGAGACAGTGGTGACTACAGTAGGATGCCCCTGTGGCGAATTTGGCGATTTTGTTGTAGCAGGTCTCTAGCTTGTTTAGATTACATTGCCTTAGGTTGGTATATATTGGAGAGGCATAAAGTAGGGTGGAGATAAGGTGGGAATTTGCTATTGAAATCTTTGCTGCTTTGGTGAAAAATTGCTTATTTCTTTATAATGCTCCTAGTTTTTTGTGGACTTTTTTTATGGTCATGGATATGTGAATGTCAAATTTTAGTTTATTGTCTATTTCCACTCCTAGCAATTTGGTGTGTTCAGTTGGGTATATAGTGGTGTTGCCTTTTGCTGTGATGTTAAAGTGAGAGTTGTTTTGAGTATGTTTGGTGGGTTGGAAGATGAGTAGTTTAGTTTTGTTTGGGTTGAGTATTAATTGGGCATTGGATAACCATGTTTCAACAGAGGAAAAGGCTTCCTGTGTGACTTTTTGCAGTTTGGGTAGGGACTGGGCTGAGCAGATGATGGTCGAGTCATCTGTGTATTGTATGAGTGTGCCATGTTTGGTGGCAGTGGCTAGATTATTGGTGTAAACAGAGAAGAGTAGGGGTCCAAGGATGGATCCTTGGGGAGCCCCTATGGAGACAGGTAGTTGGGGAGATATGTCATTCTGCCATACAACAGATTGTTGGTGGTCAGACAGGTAACTCTGAAACCAGTTGGTGACTGATTGTGAGAAGGATAGGTTATTGAGGACAGAGATAAGTTGTTTGTGTGGGACCATGTCAAATGCTTTAGATAGGTCTAGGAAAGTAGCAGAGGAGAGATAGCCATTGTTTTTATGCTGAAGGATAGTGTTAGTAAAGGAGAGTAAGGCAGTGGTGGTACTATGGTTTGGTCGGAAACCATGCTGAATACTGGAAAGGAGGTTGTTAGTAAGGAGGTAGTCTGAGACCTGAGAGTGTATGCATCTCTCTAGTATTTTGGAGAGTGGAGAGAGAATAGCTGTGGGGCAATAATTGGTTAGTTCTGCGGAGGGTCCGTCTTTGTGGACTTTGTGGAGGGGAATTATATGTGATACTTTCCACAGTGTGGGAACGTAACTTTCTGACAGAGATCGGTTAATCAAGATGGATACTGGGTAGGCCAGAGCATCAGCTGCGATTTGTAGGTATTCACTTGGGAGGTTGTCTGCTGCTAATTTGGTGGGTTTAAGTTTAGTTAAGAGTCTTTTTATGTTGGAGGTAGGTACAGGAGAAAAAGAGAAGGCAGTGGGGAGATTACTAGTTGAAGGTGTGGGTTGGAGGGGAGGGGGGTTGTGTTGTTTAGCTAGTGATAGTATGGTTTGGGTGAAGTGAGTGTTGAATGAGGTAGCAATATTTTTTGAGGAGTGAGGGATGTTAGGAGGAGGGGTACTGACTTTACCTGGGTGGAGGATGGAGTTAATGGAGGACCAGAATTGTTTGGGGCTGTGTTGTGAGGAGTCTAGGGCAGACTGGTAGTATTGGAATTTTTCCTGTTTTATTAGCTTTTTGACTCTATTGCGTAGTTCTAGGAATTTCTATCTAGCTGAGGGGGTTTTGGTTTTGCATCAGTGCTCCCAGGCTTTATCCCTGTTTTTCATTTCTGACTTAGTGGTTTTCTGTAGCCATGGGGAGGGTTGTGCTTTGGTTCTGGAAAATCTTATGGGGGTATGGTAATTAAGGATGTTCAGGAAGGTAGTATTAAAAAATTCAACTGCGTCATCTAGACTGAGGTACTTTGGAGGATGCCAGTTACATTATTTGAGGGATGAGATGAATGTGAGTGGGTTAAAGTTTAGTTTTTTACGTATTTGACGGTAGATGACAGGTTTAACTTGGTATAGGTATTTTTTGAGTAGGAATGTTGGGGAGTGATCACTGAGGCTATCTGATAAGCAGCCTGTTATATATGACTGGGGGCTCTTACTGACTAGTATCCAATCCAGGGTAGTGTGCTTGCTGGAGTTTTTATTTATCCTGGTTGGTGACTGGACTAGTTGGGTGAAGCCATGAAGGTGTACATGATGGGTTGGATTGTTGCCAGAACAGGATTGCCAGTCAATATTGAAATTACCTAAGATGATAGTTTCTTGGGGGAGATGGTGGGTAGACCAGCTGAGGAGGTCTTCTAGTGGAGGGATGTTTTGGCCAGGTGGGAAGTAGCATCCAATTATGTTGAGGGTTTTGTTTTGGTTAATTTTAAGGTTGGTATATATTATTTCTTCATTGCCTATTTGTGGAGCTGATGATTTTAAGATCTGGATGTTTAGATGCTGCTTAAATATTATAGCTACACCACCTCCTTTTTTGTTTAGCCGGTCCACTCTTAGTATGCCGTAACCTGTAGGGAGTATTTGCTCACTGGTAATGTGAGGTTTTAGCCAGGTTTCTGTCATGATGACTATATCTGGGGAGTACAAGTCTATGGTGGCATGGAGTTCATGGACTTTGTTGGATATACTTCTAATATTTAGGCTTAGTAGAAGGAAGTCACTTGGCTTTCTATTTGCTGTAATATGGGAGAAGTTGTGGTTTCTAGTCTGATTATGAGGATTGGGGTTGGAGATGGTAGGGCCAGGGTTGGGGTGGATGTCTCCACTTAGGGCTAGTTTTGATATGCATGAGATTATTAGTTTTCTCAGTTTTTGAATGTGTTTGTTTATAAGGGAAACTTTATGATTGTGCTCTGTGGGTAATAGGTATGGTGGGAGGGTTACTATGTTAAGTTGTAGGGATGCTTTATGTTTGAGTAATATAGTTGGTAGCATATGTGGGGGGGGTGCATAGGGATGGTTCTTGAGCTGGTGGGAGGGGAGCTGAGTGTGGGTGAGACATGAGTGGTGATGTGAGTAGTAGTACAGTGGTAGTGGTTGAGTGGGGGAATGATGGAACTTTGGTAGGATGTAAGATATGCAAGGAGAGTGCATGCAGTGAGCATAGGAAAGGTATGCTTGTACATGTTAGTTGAGGAGGTGTGATAGTAGAGGGAAGATGGAGGAGGTAGTGTTTGGTTAGCACTGTGGTTGGCTATTGGAAAGATGGGAGGGGTTTGAGTGCAATAAAGGTGGGACCACTGGGGGTGGGAGGGAATAGGGGGCAGGGTGAGGAGTGAAGCGGGTAGAGACTCTGTTAGTTGCTCGTATGAGGGTGCTGGAAACAATCACAAAGCAAAGACAAGTATGTGTTAAGAAACAATCACAATTGACCAATGACTGCTCTGAAACTGTAAGTCATTTCTTAATTTCTCAGGTGGAAAAACAGGATAACCTTGTATCAGTAGGCTACTGTGGTCATAGTTTAAATTAACAAACACACAGTATTGACCAGTTATGGATACTATTTGCTAACAGAAGGGAATAAGAGAAACTGGAAGATGTGTGTGTGTGTGTGTGTGTGTGTGTGTGTGTGTGTGTGTGTGTGTGTGTGAGGGGTAGTGCTGGGGCTGCTTATAAGCCAAAGCAGAGTGCTCTCCAGGTGAAAATGAATATAGGCTCAAACAGGTAGACACATACTCAAAGTTAACTGTAGCTGTTTGCAGACAGTTCAGACCCGGACTGCACTTTTCTTATAAGAATGATAAAGGTGGTACCGCAGTTGAATACTTAAGAGTGGTGTTAGGCTTAGAAAAGAAGAGTACAGAGAGGAGTAAGCACTTTTGAGATGGTAAATATATATTATAAAAAATAATAAAAATAATACAAAAATTATATAAACATAGCTATTTTGTACAAAGAGCATAGAACATATAAAAGGAGTAAAAATCAGTTTTACAACTGATGCAGCATACAGTGGTTAGAATATTAAGAAACAATTAAATAAGATATTATACGACAAATATAGAACTGCTTGAACATAAACTCAAAAAGAAGTTTCCATAGACAAACAGGGTCATAAACTAGAAACCATAACTATAAAGGTGGCTCAAATACCTGGTTCACAGTACTATGCACTAAGTGAAACTACATAGTACACCTGTGATCTAGGGGTATTGAATGTCAGGAACAAGTGAAATTAGTCTGGTTCTGTACAGTAACATATCCAAGTTTTGAATAGGAGATCTTTCAGTAGGGATTTGAAAGTATGTTTTCTATCTGGACATCTAATGTCAGGGGGTAGAGAGTTCCAGACCTTAGCAACTGCATAGGAATAAAGAGATTGGCCTGAGCTATGTAAGCAATTGGTAACAGCCAGTAGGGCGGTATTGGAAGATCTTAGTTGACGCACAGTATTATGGAAGGTGAGCAGACCAGAGAGGGCAGGTATTTTATTTGGTTGGTGTAGCAGCTGATGGGTCAGGAGAAATTGACTTTATTTTAGTAGGTTAGGGAGTTCTAACCATTCTAGTTGTCTTAGGGAGAGGCAGTGATGAGAATGAAACTTAGCATTGGTTGCAAATTTTGAGATGTTATTGCAGCAGGTAGATAGTTTCAGAAGGTCAGATTTGTTTAGGCTAGAACTGGGGGAGCGTATAGTAAGGTGGGGAGTAGATGGGTATGAGAGAGTGATTCGGCGTTCCTGTGTGAGGAAGCTCTTGCAGCGGTAGAGTGAACCTAGTTTTGTATGAACTTTGGCAATTGTTATATGTTTGTTGAATTTTAGGTTTTGGTCAATAGTTACACCTAGTAGCTTGGCTTGGGTTACTGGTGTGATAAGGGTATTGTTGGAGGATGTTATTGAGAATGGCGAGGTAGGGTGAAAGTTCTGGATGGGTGGAAGATCATGAGTTGGGTCTTAGATGGATTTAGTATGAGTTGGGAGGAATTTAGCCATTTTTTATAGTAGTGAAGGCTTCCTGTGTTCTGTCTTGGAGTAATTGTAGTAAGTGGGCTGAGCAAATAATGGTGGTGTCATCAGCATACTGTATTATAGTAGTTTGTTGGGTAGCCGAGGGGAGGTTATTGGTAAAGATGGAAAATAGTAAGGGACCAAGAATGGATCCTTGTGGAACACCTTGTCCCACTGGGAGGAGAGGGGAGAGAGAGTTATGCCATTTAACAGCTTGTTGCAGGAAGGACAGATAATTTTTAAAAAACATTAGAGAGGAGTTATCCAGATTGAGCTCAGAGAGAGTCAATAGTAATTTGCAGTGGGATACCATGTCAAATCCCTTTGACAGATCTAGGAAGACAACAGATACTAAGTTGCCAAGATTTCTTTGTTGGTTGACATGGTCAGTAAAGGATATAAGGGCAGAGATGGTACTATGGTTTGGCTGAAATCCATGTTGGGAATTTGCTAGCAGGTTATATTGAAGAAGATGATTCAATAGTTTGGTGAGTACACATTTTTCTAAGATTTTTGATAGGGGAGATAGTATAGCTATGGGGCAATAATTACTAAGTTCTGTCGAGGATCCACCTTTGTGCAAGGGGATGATGTAAGAAATTTTCCAGAGAGAGGATATAGTGTAGTAAGCCATGGATCTATTGATGAGTATGGAAATAGGGTAGGTGATGGCAGAGGCAGCAATCCTGAGGTAATTAGCAGGGAGTTTATCAGCAGCGAGAGTGATGGGTTTCAATTTGGCAAGGTGTTTATGAATTAGGTCAGTTGGAACTGGTTTGACAGAGAGTTTGGTGTTGGTCTTATGGTCACAGTTTTGTATTTTGGGGGTATTTGTAGTAGTAGTAGTGGGGAAATTAGTCTGGTTTTGTACAGGAACATATCCGAGTTTTGTATAGGAGATCTTTCAGTAGGGATTTGAAAGTATGTTTTCTATTTGGATATCTAATGTCAGGGGGTAGAGAGTTCCAGACCTTAGCAACTGCATAGGAATAAAGACATTGGCCTGAGCTATGTAAGCAATTGGTAACAGCCAGTAGGGCGGTATTGGAAGATCTTAGTTGATGCACAGTATTATGGAAGGTGAGCAGACCGGAGAGGGCAGGTATTTTATTTGGTTGGTGTAGCAGCTGATGGGTCAGGAGAAATTGACTTTATTTTAGTAGGTTAGGGAGTTCTAACCATTCTAGTTGTCTTAGAGAGAGGCAGTGATGAGAATGAAACTTAGCATTGGTTGCAAATTTTGAGATGTTATTGCAGCAGGTAGATAGTTTCAGAAGGTCAGATTTGTTTAGGTTAGAACTGGGGAAGCGTATAGTAAGGTGGGGAGTAGATGGGTATGAGAGAGTGATTCGGCATTCCTGTGTGAGGAAGCTCTTGCAGCGGTAGAGTGAACCTAGTTTTTTATGAACTTTGGCAATTGTTATATGTTTGTTGAATTTTAGGTTTTGGTCACTAGTTACACCTAGTAGCTTGGCTTGGGTTACTGGTGTGATAAGGGTATTGTTGGAGGATGTTATTGAGAATGGCGAGGTAGGGGTGAAAGTTTTGGATGGGTGGAAGATCATGAGTTGGGTCTTAGATGGATTTAGTATGAGTTGGGAGGAATTTAGCCATTTTTTTATAGTAGTGAAGGCTTCCTGGGTTCTGTCTTGGAGTAATTGTAGTAAGCGGGCTGAGCAAATAATGGTGGTGTCATCAGCATACTGTATTACATTAGTTTGTTGGGTAGCCGAGGGGAGGTTATTGGTAAAGATGGAAAATAGTAAGGGACCAAGAATGGATCCTTGTGGAACACCTTGTCCCACTGGGAGGAAAGGGGAGAGAGAGTTATGCCATTTAACAGCTTGTTGCAGGAAGGACAGATAATTTTTAAACCACATTAGAGAGGAGTTATCCAGATTGAGCTCAGAGAGAGTCGATAGTAATTTGCAGTGGGATACCATGTCAAATGCCTTTGACAGATCTAGGAAGACAACAGATACTAAGTTGCCAAGATTTCTTTGTTGGTTGACATGGTCAGTAAAGGATATAAGGGCAGAGATGGTAATATGGTTTGGCTGAAATCCATGTTGGGAATTTGCTAGCAGGTTATATTGAAGAAGATGATTCAATAGTTTGGTGAGTATACATTTTTCTAAGATTTTTTATAGGGGAGATAGTATAGCTATGGGGCAATAATTACTAAGTTCTGTCGACATTTTCCAGAGAGAGGAGATAGTATGGTAAGCTATGGAACTATTGATAAGTATGGAAATAGGGTAGGTGATGGCAGAGGCAGCAATCCTGAGGTAATTAGCAGGGAGTTTATCAGCAGCGAGAGTGATGGGTTTCAGTTTGGCAAGCTGTTTATGAATTAGGTCAGTTGGAACTGGTTTGACAGAGAATTGGGTGTTGGTCTTACGGTCACAGTTTTATATTTTGGGGGTATTTGTAGTAGTAGTAGTGGGGAAATTGTTTAATAACTTTTGGATGGAGGAGGTGAAATGGTCATTAAACTGGGTGGCAATATCATTGTTATCACCCTCAGTGTTAGGGTTTGGGGAAGTGATTTTGACTGGTTGGAGAATGTGGTTGATTGTGGACCCGAAATTTTGTGGATTGTTGTAGTGAGCTTTTTGTAGCTGGATATAATAACTTTTTTGTCATTATGTATTTGTTTTCTGCTTTGTTCCTGAGCTGTAGGAAGCATTGTCAATTTATGCTTGTTTTGTTGGTATGCTAGGTTGCCCAAGCTATGTCTCGTTGTTTGAGTAGGGATCTTGTGTCCTTTGAGATCCAGGAGGCTGGGTTGGTTTTAGTATGAATTATACGTTGTGGGGTCATAGTATTAAGGATACCTAAGAAGGTAGTATTAAAGTACTCCACGGCTTCCTCTAATGGAAGAGTTTTAAGAGGTGACCAATTTATTTTTTTAAGGTGTTGATGAATTGGTTTGGTAGGAAATTTTTGGAACTATGGACAGAAAGTAGGATGGGGGATTTATGGATTTTGTGTGTTGTCTTAGTATAAATGTGGGTAGGTGATCACTGAGGGAGTCGGGTAACGTACCAGATATATTGGCAGATGAAGGCTTGTTGGTTAGGATCCAGTCTAATATGGATTCCTTTTTGGTGGATTTGTCTATACAGGTGGGGGTTTTGACAAGCTGTGTGACGTTAAATAGGTTTAAGTGGCATTTGGGGGGGATGCCATGATAGATGCTCAATCAATGATGAAGTCCTCAAGGAAAAGTGTCTCCTGAGGGAGTCCGGTAGAAGTCCATTGTAAAATCGACTATAGAGTGGCAATATTGTCGCTTGGTGGTAAGTAAACACCTATAATGTTGAGTTGCTTCTGCTGGTTTAATTTTATATTTGCCAATAGGATTTCTGCATAGCTGAAAGTGGGGATATTTTTATGTATTTATTGGAGAGTAAGCTTGTGCTTGTAAAGTAGGGCAATGCCCCCACCTCTATTAGCTATTCGATCACATCTAAGGATGTTGTAGCCAGGAGAAGCTATGATGGTATCTTTGATGTGAGGCTTAAGCCAGGTCTTGGTTAGGAGTACAATGCCAGGGTTATAGAAGGATATAGAGGCATGTAGCTCTTCAATTTTATTCACGATGCTGCGGATGTTTATACTGAGTATTAAGAGGTTGGAGGGTTTCTGCTTGCAGGGATATTAGATCCATGTAGGTTTGTAGCATAGGTATAGTATTGGAGGGGCCTGAGTTAGGGTGGATGTCGCCACTGAGTGCAGTGGTCATTGTGTGTAGATAATTGGCGATCATATGGTGTATGAGTAAACTGGGTAGTTTTTTATAATTAGTTTCTTTGTAGGTGAGCTTGGTGAGATCAAAGGGGGTGTGGTTGAAGATGGTAGGTGAAATGTATATGCAATTATGGTGGTGAGTGTTTGAATAGGTTAGCATGGGGGAGTTTAGGTGATTGTGGTTAGTGAAAGTGGAACGGTAGGAAGTTAGATAGCAGCCTAGGAAGAGAAGAACTGCTAAGAAAATAGGAGGTGCAATCATGGTGAGAGATGAAGGAGGTGGTGGTAGTATACGTGGAGTTAAGTTATCTGGTTTGGGAGTTATTAGAAGAAGAAAGGATAGTGTGATGTGGCAGAGTACCACAGAACAAATTAATGAGCAGGTGGTGAAAGGAAAGATGGGGGGAGAGGTTGGAGGATGATGCGATAGTTTGAAGGGAGGTATTAAGGAAGTCAGGTGATTGTGGTTATGAATAAATTGGGGTATAGGTGGGGCAGGTGGGATAAGGGAATAGGATAGGGAGCAAAGTGAGCCAGAGCAATAGATAGGGTGAATGCAATGGGCTGAATCCCACTCCACAAGTTAAGGAACTCTGCAAAGAACTGAAACAGTGAACTAGAGTAGGTAAGGTACTGGTTAAAGTGCAATTATATTTAACTGTGACTGGCAACACCGCTGTGAATTTTATGGGCAGTTGTTAACAGTAAATCAGGAGGAAGGTTAGGGTCGACTGTTAATTAAGGGATGCTGTTAATTTTAAGTCAGTTGCAAAGAATGTCTATACAAAGCACTGTTAGAGTTGAATTTTGAAATATCATAACAGTGTTGGTATATTCCGTGTCTTTCAGTCTTCCCTATGTAAAGTGATGGACAACTTTGACATAGGACAATGTAAATCACACCACTGGTGGTGCAGTTATCGCTAACACAGTTTATGTTAGTATTATGTGAATTATAATAAGTTTAACAGAATCATGTTCTATAATCAGGTGGCATTGTCTATGTAAACCCTGACAATCTGTGCATACTGATGATATCGCACTGCAGATACCTCTCTGTATTTAAAAATAAATACTCATATACAACCTATGAAACTGTTATTTTTAATTGAGACTCTTTGTAAATGATATAACTGGTGTCAAGGATGTCTGAACAGTGGAGCTGTTGCAGATAAATTATGCTGACTGTAAATGAAGAAACAATGCAAAGGATCTCTTTGCTGTCTGTATAATGGAGCTTTTCTCCCTGGTTCTCCACGGAAAAAGGTGCTGCTCAGCTGGACTTTCCAGATAAACAAATACAAATAAAATAAATAATAAATACATTCTGTAGTGCATGACATCATTCATGAAGTGTGTGGAAGTGTGAGCTCACTGTATGATCACTAAATGAAATGAATAAGAAGCTGACAACTACTTTCTTCTTTATTTATTTTTTTAAGGAAAAAGGAAAAAAAGACATGATGTACCCTTTTTAGCAATATAACACAGCTACTTACAATATCTGCCACTGTATGTTATGTGCTGAATTCCTATAAATGATGGACATTATGAAACTGAGGATGAATCCTGTAAGATAAGACATGATGGCTTGAATTTTAAGTCGGCGTATGACCACTGGAGACATTCCTTTCCCTATCACTTGGTACAGGCCATGTCATTATTCCTTTCCAGTACTGCTGTTTAGCCGTCTCGCAATAACAATTCACATCACTGCGTGACAGGCTCTGCTTTGTATCTTTGTTTTATAGTTACAAACTGCCCTTTCAACTTAATTATAATAACACTTCATGTGCCACATACATTGGCTATAAAAGATTTTATAACAATCTGGAGTGTTTACTCAGCAGTTCTCTCCCATTAGCTTTAAAATGTATGCAGTTTTATGAGGCATCTGTAAAGTCAGTCTACTTTTATTGGTTTCCAGTCACGTTTTATTACTTCATGATGTGATGATCCTGAAGTTTAATACATTTCTTTGAGTGGAAGTAAATGACAATTGTCAAGTCACATTATATGTAATATTTATGTACTGAATATTCATTATTAACTTTTTTTTAATCTAGGTCACCAAACGTACCTCACTGTTGACTGGAACTTACTGCCTTGCACAATCAGATCTACTAAAAGTATACCATGTGCAGAAAACTCCTCATCCTTGTAAGTGATAAACTACATATTACTAAATTCTATTTACTCAGTCACAGTAATCTACTTTTCTTTTGAATATCTTTCTTAGAAAATAATTGTAAATATTTGTAAATAGTATTGGAAAATAATCTGGATATTTATACCCATATAACCTTGTTACTATGTATCTTTTGGGGTCTACTACAAGTGTTTACCTTCTATTAATTTGTGACAACTTGTTTGCAAAGGTAAGTGCCCTAAGTCCCGCTAGCTTGATCTTACTTAATTATTTCATCACCCTGCCAGTACTTGACTCTATTAAACTGTATAGATCTCTCAGAGACCTAACTCTAACCTTAAATCTCACACCCAGTTCTTAACACAGTTCCTTGTTCTCTAACCTTAGAACGCCACTTAGTCTCCCTGAACCAAAAATCCCTGATCACTTGCAAAACATAAAACTCCAACCCCCCATACCTAAATTCCCACATTGCTTCATAAACCTAAAACTTTCCTTCTGCTCCCTAAACCTAAAATTCCCTTCCCACTCCCTAACCCTGAAACTATCTTCTTACCTCCTAACCCTAATATTCCCCTCCCGATCTCTAACTCCAAACTCCCCCTCCCACCCGCTCTCTACAGTGGCCACATTTACTTCACTTGAACTCAAATAGTACGTTCTGCTAAGCTGCAGCAGCCAATTGCCTGAACTCATATTCAAGATAAACATAAGTGGTAGTATGTATGAACTACAAGTTGCTAGAGTCCCTGGCTTTGACGCAGTCTCTTCAAACTCTTGGGACTCACATATAGTATAACCTATCTTTTTATCTAAACCCATGCAATGTCACTAACCCTTTTAAATAGCTAATTCTATTTGTGTCATAATTATAGAGGAATTAAGAGCTACCTTGCACTAAAAGTTTACATTATTGTGATTTTGCCACATTTGAATTCTACCCTTAGACAGTACTCTTCATTTAACATTCACTGCTCTTATCCGATACCCATATAAACTTATTTACATTGTACATTTGTTAAATCTGTATCAGAACTAAACAGCTGAACCATCTGATGTGGAATGTGAAAATTCCCCAAGCTGTGCTCTGGAAATAGATCCTACCAAATACGGTTAACCCTGCCAACTAAACAAACAAAAATATATACCTACATTCGCACATTCATGCATAACCACATACATAAATAAATAAATATATGAAAAAATAATTATTGAAGAGGTAAGAAAAACTGGAAATGTCTGAGAATTTTGTGCAGCAAATGAAATACGGCACAAGATTCCAAACTGGATCAAAAGTATTTGGTTTCTGAGTTCTAGTCATAAAGGTATGTTAAAATGTATGCATGTAACATATTTGCTTACTAAATCTTTTTGGTTACTTGGTACCTAAAACACACATCTTTCTTCACAAATGAACTGATACTTTTATTTATTTATTTCCAGTCTGATGACCGGGGAAGTCCACTGGGCCAAGCAGAGCCCATTTTCAATGGAAGTCCGGGAAGAAAAACTCCAAAAGCAGTTACCATAATATAACATAAGTACAGTATGGAATATTCAGTATACAAAAGCATAAACATACAATTTAAAATACAATTACAAAATCAGGGAGTATACATTTAAAAACACAAATGTTAAAATACTGTTAAAGTAAAAAGTAATACAGACAATATAATTAAAAGTACAAGTCATAAAGTGTTTATACAAGTTTAGTGTTTCTTCTAACAATAATGTTAGTGATCAGAGGTGATAGTAGATAACATTGAAGGGAGGTTCAATTTAGATGGGAACTGATTTTTTTTTTTACTCTAAAGGATCGAGAATTTGGGGTTGATATCCAGAGTGTTGTTGACCATTACCAAATATATTTTTGATCTTGTAGACATTAGTCCAAGTACTAAAATCTAGAATTAAATTACATTTGAATGGCAGTTTTATTCTTACTACATACGACAAGTTATTGCATAACTCTTCAGTCAACAAAGGTGATGACAGTATCTCAGCTGGTACCAGAAAGGCAACCATTAAATGGCTTAAATTAAAATCTTTCAAATTATTATACCAAAAGAAATGTTCATTTCACAGGAAGCATTTTCTCTGCAGAGCAGAGTGGCTCCAATGCACACCTCTAAGACAGAGACCATGCTACCTAACCTCGTAACTTAAACAACCAACTCAAACATAGCCACATGTCAGATTAAATGGTAAATCCCCATTTGTGATGACTTTTGTGATACCGGAAGAAAATTACTATATTTGTCAGTTTTAATGAAGCAGGATTTGTACATTTTACTTTGCTCAGCTGTATCACCAACTTTACAAGCACCCTTTGCAGTACACTCATTAGTAAGATCATTTACAACAAAGTGCTAAAATAACCCAAGGTGAAAGTAATTTCTAACCTTTTTACTAAAATTAAAATATATTTGCAATAATTTAATCATCACTATAATTAACACACTCTAGCTTGAATCACATTCCTCTCTTCAAACCATAGAAGTTATTATGTCCCTACCATATATGACATTCCTGTGTCTAACCTTCCTTTCAGTGCCCTGCTTGATGGCTTTCCACTGTAGCCCTATTGCTACCTTCACCCAGGTTGCCAGGAATATCACCCTGCCTTACATCTTCAGCATCATTCTGTACCTTTCTCTTACACAACAAACACATAAATCCAGTATAGCAGCTTCCCTTCCATTTATAGACAATTTCCTAGGTCTCCATAGCTTTTTGCCATACCCAGTGCTCCCCACAGTGCCACCACTTGTCTTCTATCAGCAGTCCTTCATTCTTTGCAGCATTCTCCTTTCATATATAATACATGGGACAAGCCTTTTGAACACAAAACTGCATACTTCCACACACTGTGCTGTTACAATGCATCCTCCTGCCAGGCCTTGCCTTCTTGTGTCCAGCTGACTTTAAGTTCCCCTGACCCACCCCTATTCTCTGCTTCTTTAGTAGCCCTATATATCCTTCCTTCCTTATGCTCTATTTTGTCCTTGGTCTAGTAACGTCTGAGAATTTCTCCAAATCTTTGTCATGCCACCAGTTACCTGTCTGCCTCCCCCACTGTTGTAATACCACCAGTTACCTGCCTGCCTCCCCCCACTGTTGTAATACTACCAGTTACCTGTCTGCCTCCTCCCACTGTTGTAATACCACCAGTTAACTGTCTGCATCCCCCACTGTTGTAATAGCACCAGTTACCTGTCTACATTCCCCCCTATTGCAATACCATGAGTTACATGTTTGCATCCCCCACTGTTGTAATGCCATCAGTTACCTGACTGCCTCCTTCCCACTGTTGTAATGGCATCAGTTACTTGTCTGTATCCCCCCCACTGTTGTAATGCCACCAGTTAACCTGACTTCCTCCCCCCACTGTTGTAATATCACTAGTTACCTGTCTGCCTCACCCACTGTTGTAATACCACCAGTTACCTGACTGGCTCCTCCCACTGTTGTAATACCACCAGTTAACTGTCTGCATCCCCCTACTGTTGTAATAGCACCAGTTACCTGTCTACATTCCCCCCTATTGCAATACCACGAGTTACATGTTTGCATCCCCCGCTGTTGTAATGCCACCAGTTACCTGACTGCCTCCTTCCCACTGTTGTAATGGCATCAGTTACTTGTCTGTACCCCCCACTGTTGTAATGTCACCAGTTAACCTGACTGCCTTCCCCCACTGTTTTAATACCACCTGTTACCTCTCTGCATATCCCCATTGTTGTAATATCACCAGTTACCTATCTGCATTCCCTCCACTGTTATAATACCACCAGTTACCTGTCTACTTCCCTTACTGTTGTAATAGCAACAGTCACCTGTCTGCATCCCCCCACTGTTGTAATACCACCAGTTACCTGTCTGCCTTATCCCACTGTTGTAATACCACCAGTTCATAGTTTCATAGGCTCATAGGTTCATATCTGCTTATTAGACTAATGACCACAAGGGCCTTTTTAAGCCTAGTCATGCATCCCAAATCTCTGACAAGTTCTGATACCCTTGATAAGTGTAAGCATGGGTCTGGGAGATAACCCATTTACAGGTTACTTATGTCCATTAGAGACATAGGTGCCAAACCAGGGATACATTTCCGGTTCCCCATCCAATTGTCCAAACTGCATTTGAATTGGGTTAGGGAGGAACTCTGCTTCACACGGATGGGGAGCCTGTTCCATAGAGGGGGTATTCTCTGGGATACATACCTATCTCTCCACCAGGTCTTATTTACATCACAGGCAGGGTTTAAGTCTTTAGAATGGGTAAATCTGGTGCTGCTTGATTTGTGGATATGCAGGAGGTCCATCAGAGTGGGGTCTGACAATGTACTGTATGCCAGGCATAGATCCCCCCTCAAAAGCATGTAGGAGACAGACTACAGGGATAGGGCCTTGAGGTGGTCTGCATAGGACATTTTACTTACGGCCTGTATTCTTTTAGTGAGGAACTTCTGTGGATGTTCCAATTGTTGGATATGCCTGGTTAGGTACATGCCAAAGGGGGCATTGTACTCAATGATAGGTCTGATGAATGCCGAATACAGTGGAACAATGACTTCCTTGGACTTAGATACTGAACTTAGATACCAGAAAAGAACAAACTCTCCTTTTTATATGGCTAAACTACGTAGCATATGAAACAGTAGTGTTTCAGCTACTCTGCTTAGCTGATAGACTTCGCTCTCCTCTCTGGCTGTTTCTTATTGCTCCTGTCTCCTGCCCCTATCCTACCCTTCTTGCTATTGGACATACCTTCTGTTTCCCCTCCCCCCTATACCCTCGAACTCTATTTGTAGAGCCCTCCTTGCTAAGGCGCCATCTTTAAATTTCAACCTGCAAACTGTAGGTTCCCCCTGGCTGTCCGTGTGGTGTGCTGCCGGTAAGTGAACATTTCTACACAGTAATTTGTCTCATTTTTGCTCGTTATTGCATTTTTTACTCATACAATGCCTTTTCTTGATTGTACATTTGTCAGAACTTGTAATTAGTGACTTCAGTTGCCGTCACTGTTATCCGGCGTGCTGTAAGACTTTTTTTTTATGGTGAACTCTCACTATGTAAACCCAGAGATTGGTCGCAAGTATTTCTGTACACAAAGTCACCGTTTATTACCTACCAGGGATTTTCATTTGGCAGAACCTGTGAATAGCGTTTTTTAAGTTGCAGCTGCCGAGATCCTGTGGCTGTAAATGCTTTTCTATGATGACCTGTTATTAATTTAAGCTCTGCAATTAGTCGCTAGTATTTTTGAATACATAACCCTGTTTTTTCACTTACTAGTGTTTTCTAACACTATATATTGTAGTTTTTATGCAGTTGCTGAGGTCCCAACCTGGATAATGTTTTAAATTGCAGTCGCTGAGATCCTGCGTGTAGTAAACGCTTTCCCATGGTGGTCTCTTACTTTTCTAAGCTCTGCAATTAGTCGCTAGTGATTTTGAAGACACAACCACTGCTTTTTTACCTACTAGTGATTTCTAACACCACATATTGTAGTCGCTGAGGTCCCAACCTCTTGTGTATTCTGTACGAGCTGTTTTGTGGCTGTTTATGACTGTCTTATTCCCTGCAATCAATTGCTAGTTATTACTAAAGCAATAAGCACTGTATACAGTTACTAGAGACTCTTATAGCCTCCTATAGCCTGTTTAGTGTATGTTATCACCCTTCCTACTACCTATGTTTTTTGGCTAAAGTACTTAGTTGATAAGGTGTCTTATACCACACATTTTACAGCTTTGGTTTTAGTAAACTGCCTTTGTTTCTAGCGACTGGACTAGCCGCCTGATATTACCAAAGTAGAGATGCCTGTATTACCTGTTTTTGGCTCTTATTGGCCTTGTGTTTAGCTATTACATAGGGCTGCTACAAGGTCTTATACCCTGTGTATCATTAACACTGGTTAGCTGTGCATTGCCTCTGATTTGGACCTCTGCTTTAGTCTCTAAGAGGTCAACTGTTGTTCTTGTTGCATATTATCTTGTTATACATGTTAGAGTACCTTTGCAGATGTTTGTTTTTCCCTCTCTCTGCTAACATACTTCTTAGTCTGGTAACTCTCTACCCACTCCTATGCTTTACCACCTATGCTATTACTCTTTCCTTTAGTCTTCCTAACCCTTTATCTCTTTTGTTTTGTATTCCAGCATTTAAAGCCTAGTGCTCTTCAACGGGTTGCCCCCCTCCCCGCTGACCTATCTCACCTGGTATCCCTGGAGCAACAAAGCAGGCCAATTGTGTTGGCACTCAAGAAGCACCCCTATCTCCTCTTGAATTGACTGTTTACTGGTGCTAGAACTCTCCAGTACTGGCTGTATGTCATTTTTGCCTAAATATTTTATTTTAAGTTTTGTTCTCTTGTGGGCAGCACACACGTGATATCAGCTAAGGTTTTTTCCCTTCCCTGCCCACCCACTTTATAATAGTTACCCACCTCCACCTCTCCTCTTCTTTGCTACTCCCCCCTGCCCCTGGCTATCTAACCTTCCCTTGTCAGCCTGCCTTACTACGGCTGAAACACTCCACTTCACTTGTCATTCCTGCTTCCTTACTGTCTTTATTTTACTGACCTGGCTGTTGCTCTCCTTTCTCTTTCTTTCCTACCTTACTCCTTACCAATTGACTGTATTTTGTATCTGCTTACCTACTTTCTACCCATACTTATCACTCTCCCTCTGCTAACTACTACTGTCCTTGTATACCTTGTGCTTGCTATATTCTTGGAAACTACTGCCTATTCTTTTCATCCTTTTTTAAAAAGAAAAGAACAAACTCCCCTTTTTATATGGCTAAACTACGTAGCATATGAAACAGTAGTGTTTCAGCTACTCTGCTTAGCTGATAGACTTCGCTCTCCTCTCTGGCTGTTTCTGCCCCGCTTCGCTCCCCTCCCTACCCCCTTATCCCACCCACCCCACGTACCCGTAGCCTTATACCTAACATACCACACCCCTCTACATCTACACCTATCCTATGCTCCTACATACCACACCTCCTCTTTATCCACACCTACCCTAAGCATCTATCTCACTTGCTCCACCCTCCTTCTGATACCTCCCTCTATTACCTCTCCTTTCTCCCTCCCCACCTAAAACTACACAGATACCTTGATATCTACCTGTGTTATTTACTCACTCTATACACTAAACCCATATCTAGTCTACTCCTCTCTGTCACACCTCAACATGTCTACCAAAACTTACAAACCAATATCTAAGACCCCTGTAACAGGAACTACTCTGAATAAGCTAACACTTCTACTTATTATTTCTCTGGCCCTCACACTACCCTACTTCCTAACCTGTTATGAATCGAATTCCAATTACCACTTTAATTTCTCTCCCAAACATACTGCCTTTGATTTCTTAAGCGTAAAACTGACTCATTTAAACATTACATCTATCCCTAGCTACCTCCTTGCCAGATATCACAGACTGTTCCACATTAAAATTCTAAACCTCTTGATTAAGAAACCAAGATACTCACTGTACTCCCCCATCACAGCTTACCTCAAACATAAGCATTCTACCTTAGTAGACGGGGACATCCACCCCAACCCAGGGCCCTTAACCACTTCATCTGATGAGGCAACCACTTTACTAAACTCTTCCCTACCACTACCAACCTCTAATCCAAATACTTTACTCATAGGTCACCTTAATATATGAAGCGTCAATAACAAAATCACCCATCTCCACTCCCTTCTTCAACATCACTCCTTTGATATTCTCTGTTTAACTGAAACCTGGTTGAAACCCTTTACTAAAGATAATGTAATCCTACCTCCAGGTTATAACATCCTAAGACTTGACCGCAAAACTAAAAAAGGCGGAGGAGTTGCAATTCTATTCAAAACAGAACTTAATGTAACATTAATACCCTATGATAACCCAGACAGTAATAAGACTGAACTTCTCATCTCGAAGCTGCAACTAAACCCTAAAAAGTCCATCTATATTATCTGTATATATCTACCTCCTGGAAATAATTCCACTACTATAGAAAATATCCTAAGTTGGCTCACCACCTCCTATCCTCAAGAAACCATAATTCTTGGTGACCTCAATCTGGACTGGTCCTCTTTAACTACTAATAACCCAGCCTCCCATATCAACCTCTATGGCTTTAGTCAAATAATAAACACCTCTACTAGGATTAATAAATCTAACAACAAAGAAAGTACTCTAGATTGGATACTTATTAACAAACCTCAACTTAAATATCAGTCTGGAACAGTACCTGATGACTTTAGTGATCACAATCTAACCTTTATTATTAGGCAAAGAAATGCCTCTAATAATACACCTATCTATAGGACCTTACGCAATCTCAAATGTTTCAACCCTACTCAATTTAGAACTGAACTAAAGGCCTGCAATTGGAACCCACTAAAGACACTTCCCCTTGAAGAAGCTGTGCTTTTCTTCAACACCACCTTCCTAACTATTCTTGATAATCATGCACCATCACGCTCCATCCGAATTAAATCTAAACCTGCCCCCTGGTTATCTAAAGACACAAGACAAAAAATGATACTTAGAAACAAAGCATGGAAAAAATGGCGAGCTAGCAAATCTAGTGTAGACCAACAGACCTTTAGACATCTAAGAAACTGTACCAAAAAAGCTATTTTCTCTGATAAAAGAAGTTATTATAGTAATCTCCAACAAGCTAACCACAACAACCCTCAAAAATTCTGGTCAACCCATAACAGGCTTCTACACCCTGGACAGACTACCACTCCTTCCCCTACCAGATCTGAAAAGAATTCCACCCTTGATACTGCCAACACTTTCAACTCTTTCTTCATTGATACTATTAACTCTTTGGCCTCACACCTCTCTAGTGACAACACTAGTATCCCCGACCCTGACACCTCCATACTACCAACCTTTAGGCTACAACCCATCTCCACTGCCATTATACAAAAATGTATTCACAAACTCAAACCATGCACCCCCTCAGCAGACCAACTCCCATCTGAATTCCTTCAAAAATCAGCCTCGGAAATTGCCTACCCCATATCTATTCTCATTAACAGAACCATAAATGAAGAAACCATACCTGACATCTGGAAAATCTCTCACATCATACCCTTACACAAAGGAGGTAACTCCTATGAATACTCTAATTATAGGCCCATTGCTCTCTTGTCCCCACTAGCAAAAATCATGGAAAAATGTGTCCATTATCAGTTAATGGACCACCTAATAAAAAACAACATTCTCACTCCCTGTCAACATGGCTTTAGGCCTT
Source organism: Protopterus annectens (assembly GCF_019279795.1). Classification (NCBI taxonomy): domain Eukaryota; kingdom Metazoa; phylum Chordata; order Ceratodontiformes; family Protopteridae; genus Protopterus; species Protopterus annectens. Next base: position 1,233,380,000 of record NC_056735.1, read on the forward strand.
TTCATAGCACAACCACCGCTCTCCTCTCCTTTACAGACCTTATTAACAAGAACCGAAATAATAACACCCTGTCTTCAGCTCTCTTCATTGACCTATCTAAAGCCTTCGATATGGTCAACCACTCTATTCTCTTAAAAATTCTTGAATCTCTCTCCTTAGAATCTAAGACTGTCCAATGGTTTTGTTCCTATCTTACAAACAGGAAACAAGCCGTTCTCTGGGATAATAAACTCTCATCCCTTCTCCCAATTTCACTTGGTGTCCCCCAAGGCTCCATTCTTGGACCACTTCTTTTCTCCCTCTTTATAAATGACTTACAAACAGCTATCCCCCAGGCTACTTGTATACAATATGCTGATGATTCCACATTAATTTGCTCTGCTAAATTCATCTCTGAACTTCAAACTATTACTCAAGCTGTTTTCTCTAAAGTTGAAACTTGGTTCTCAAAACGCTGCCTACTCCTAAACGCTAAAAAAACCAAACTCCTACTCTTTAAGCCCACTACCAGATCCCCTATATTAGACTTTACTGTCCTATCTAACAATGGAACCATTATATCACCTGACCCCGATACCAAACTGCTAGGTGTCACGATTGACAACAACCTTACCTTTGATTGTCATATCAACAACACCATTAAATCTGTAAACAGGAAACTCGGCTCTCTCTATAGAATTAAAACTTTCTTAACCTCCCAAGCCAAAGCTACTCTTGCCCACTCTCATCTTATCTCGACTCTTCTCTACGCCTCACAAATCTATACTAACCTTAAGAAAAATAATCTCTCAAAATTATCGTCCACGTACAATAATATAGCTAGATTTGTCACTGGTAAACCCTTCAGAACTCACCACTGTCTGAATATGCAGCAACTTAACTGGCTTGAATTGTCAAACATGTTGCTTCAGTCCCAACTGACATTTGTCCAAAGAGCATTCTACCAACCTCACAACACACCTATACTCTCCAACCTCATAACCCCCTACTCTAATCTGAACTCCCTCCGTTCATCAAGTAAGCTGCTAGTTACCTTAACCAAATCCAATAACCTAGCAGGTGATTCCCTTTTCTCAAATACTATTGGAAAACACTGGAATCAACTACCTACTGAACTTACTTCCATTGCATCTACTGTTCTGTTTAAACAAAAACTCAGAATTTACCTTAAAAGCCACTGGATGTGTCCCTGCTCTAATCCTGACTAAAGTAATTTGCTCCATCTAATCCATCTCTCTCTCTCCATACTTTTCTCTCCATCCTGCTTCCTCTCTTTTTCTTTCTATCTCTACCTCTTTAAACTCCTCCTCTTCATCTTTCCTCCTTATGGCTACAAATCTCTTCCACACAAGTATTTATCTCTTTATTTTTGCTCTCTCATTTTTCGCTGCTTCTCTCTCCTTGATCTTTAATCTCTCTTCTTGGTATTAAAACATGTTAGTATGTTCATCTTGATGTTACTTTTTCCCTAGAATGTCAACTTCTTCTTCTTTTTTGACTACTTTCTTTCATTTCTCTTGCCCTGCTCTTACTCTTACTATTCTTGTTTTAGAAATAGGTAATAATGTGTATTATGATATTTTTGTGCTTAAAATGTATTTCCTTTTGTTTAAATGTGGAGCTTTTCTCCCCGGGCCTCTGCTGAAAATGAAAATATATCCAGTTGGACTAGCCCGGTCAACAAATGTAAAAATAAATAAATAAAATACCTGTGTTTATAAGTTGCACAACATAGAATGATTTCCTCACCACTGTAGACACATGATAGTCAAAGGCTAGATTACTATCTATGTATGTCCCTAGGTCCCTGACTCCTGGGTCAATTATAAGGTATGTTGTCAATATGATAGTTACTAGGGATGGATGACTTCCCAAAGGATACTGTTATGCATTTCTTGGCATTTAGTTTTAGTCCATGGCTCTGAGACCAGTTGTTTGTGTCAGCCCCTCCTGGAGAACCTCTCAACCTGGAAACATCAAAAATCTGGACAAAGGCCCATGAAAAATAGGTACAAATCTGTACGTTGATTAACATAAAATTTGCACGCATAATTATGTAACCCAAACCACTCAAATGGAATTGTGGGATACCAACTTTCAAAGGGAAACTGAAGAACAGGCAACGAAAATATGGCCCCAGATACCCCTGCAGCCATTCCGATGTCCCATTTCTTGGCTATTTTGCCCCATTTACCATAAACACTAATGTACATACTGCTTTACTTCTACAATGATTTGGATTTTATTTTACATTTTATAGCACAAACACTAATAGATATCTACTAAACAAAGCAATAGTCTCACAATGAAAATAGACTTAGCATTAAAACTTCTTTGCTCTTAAAGCTAACATTCACTGAAACAGTATTGATGCCCACATCCAAAGAAAATGCATCTGGCCAGTAGCGGATAAAGATTACCTTTGGGCTGTTTTCAAATCATAGGCCCCTTTCACATGAAACATATATGTGTTCTTTGATACACCTTCCTGACTGTATTAAATTATATTCTTTGTATAATACAGCACAAATGTTAGAGCTTGTTTTAAATTTGTTTTGAACATTTTTTCCAGTAAGCAATGAAACAAAATGCATGAACCAATAATGACAAAACTGCACAATTCAGAACATTTCCATCATAAAAGTCTACTCAGACTTCTACAATCTACCAGTGTCAGTAAATATGCACACAATCTCTGAAGAAGTTAAAAGTAAAAGTCATCTAAATAATTCCACATTAAAGAGATCTGTAACTAATGAAGACATTGCTGCTAGCAAACAACTTTACATTTTGTTTCTCTTGAAGAATAAATTGCCTGTTACATTAAAAAAATGATAAGCTAGTAATATTTCAATAGAGAATGGATAAATGGAAAACTGATAACAGGTTCATAGTTACTAGGTATCTCTGCCAAAGGAGGACATTTTCAGGACTGCAGCATCCACCCCCTTTAAAAGTACAATACAGTACAGCATCAGCAATTCATCTACATACTGTGGGGGTAGAGCCCACAGCCTTCTGCAGCAAAAGCAAGCATACTAACTGTTGTGCTACTAACAGTGCAAGTAGACTTTGTATAAGCAGCACTGAACTTCTCTTTCCCTGAAGAACTGTGCAGCACAAGAAATCAGGAAAAATCCAAAATTTAGTGTGTGTGTGTAGGGGGGGGGGGCAAAGGTACCAATGTCATAGCAACATCCTACAATAAGCTGTATTCTTCCTTTCTACTTCTTTGTTCATACTGCCACTCCTTCTCCAAACTCCAGCCTTTAAACTCAGAAAAACAGATGCTACAGTACCCCCCTCCCCAAACCAAACCTAGATCACTGGTGGTATCACAGTTGAGGTTAAAATCCCTGCACTGGTAAACTGATGTGACATTGCAAGTTCAGTATAAATTTGTTTGCACTGATTAGGCATAACACACAAACTAATGGCATCCCATTAATATTTATCAGAAAGTTATTCACAGGTTAAGCATGGCATGTTTTGTGTGGAAATTTATAATGTGTTGTTGGGAAGGGAGCAGTTCGTAGATTTTTTTGAACAATAGGAAAGACACAGGATCAAAATTTCTCATCAAAATATTCATATAATTTCTGGTTCCATCAACAAAGTCAGCATCTGACTGCATGACATACAACTGTAACAGTGAAGTATTTTTAACCTTACTAGCATTTTCATTTTGAGCACACATCTGACATACTTTTTAGACAACTTTCCTTTTGAGTTTATATCAGTTTTACTTGATTAACTAGTTGGAACTACCTGCTAATGACATTTGGAATTAGTTTTCTTCAAAGCCTTGGTTTAACAAGATTTTCAACTTACAACTTAAAAATATTAATATTTTTTAACTGTCTCCTATCCTAGACACATTAATTTCAAGCATGCCCTTTCCAAGTCATTACACAGTGAAATAAAAGGCAGATGTCCTGTAATCTAATCAATGCAAATAAATCAACGTTATTGAACCACTAAGTTATTTTTAGAATGGAGGTGTATATTCAGGTTGTTGCAACATCTGTGCAAAGAACATTGAAACAATCTCTTCCACATTGGAAACTTTCCATAATCACAGTCCTTGGAAAAGAAAAACTTGTCACACTCTCTTGCTCTCTAGGTTTAATAAATCTGGACTGCTTACTAAGGAAAGCTGTAAACACTATATTGGCTTTCACCTCAGTCACATATAAAAAAGGATGGAATTTAAATAACATCTGTAGCATACGGAGCTTACTTCCTATGTACATTTTTATGCAGTAAGGTATACAGCTGTAAACATCATAATGACTGGGAAGTACAACAGCATGTACTAATAACATTGCCCTTCGCTCTTCTGTGGCATTTCCTGCCCTTTTTGTTCCCCATTACAACCACCAAAGTAAATCAAACTGTACACCAACTTCTAATTTAGTCTGAAAGTTTATTGAAAAGAAAGTGTCAGACTGGCAGTCCTCAAACTGTAAGACCAGATCCTCTTATTCTTGCCCACCACTTGGACTCTCAATGAACAGGTATGTTAAGTCCTAGTCCTTGTTTTACATGCAGAACACCATTGTGTTTCTTTCTACTGATCTACTGTAAAATGTAATGTGTATTGGAGCTCTTGCCCTACAAATACATTGACTCCTCTGATAAACACGAATGTCTCAATATGAAAATGCACCCAACCAACATAAACTCTGGACTCTACAAACTTAAAATAAAATGTATTGCTTTAAAACCACCCAACTAACAGAAACCCTGGACTCTACTAACTTAAAATAAAAATGTATTGTTTTAAAACAATCTGTTTTTATTTTAAGTTAGTAGAATCTCGAGTTTCCGTTGGTCAGGTGCATTTTTCGTATTTTGTTTAGGTGTTTTTTTTGCACCGGATACAGATTCAAACATGAATGTCTCCATTAGCTAACTTCTTCAGCTTAACACTTTCCACATTGCTTTTTTTTATTTCTCTAAACTCTTGCGAGAAAATCCATGCAGCACGCCACGTATGCAGCAGAAATTAAGTATGTCTCCACTTTTGCCTTACCTGGAGCTGGACTTTTTCAGTGTAACACTTTCCATATTGCTTTTTTTTAATTCTCCAAACTCCTGCAAGAAAACAAATGCATGTGCCACGTATGCAGCAGAAATTAAGTATGTCTCCACTTTTGCCTTATCTGTAGCTGGAGGACCCCTGGGGAAGGAAGAAGTGCTGTGCATGTGCACACTACCTGAATAAAGCCAGTAAAGTTAAATTAAGCAATGGCATGAATTCTAAAAGGCTCTCTGTATACCTCGTGATGACATCATCACACACAGTCAACAAAAAAAAAAAAAAAGGAAATTCAGAAATTAAAGGGGTCACTCAGAAATTCGTGGCACCCCAATATTTTGACATCAAAACTGGTATTTACCAAGCAATTTGGTATGGTTGAGAGGTATGATTTGTGTCAGTGTTAGATTTAATGACAGCTCCTAGTCAGCCTGAGACCACTGACATTGGTTTGGACTTCTGGGAAGTAAATGTGAAAAAGGAGTGGTCCAAGGAATGATCCCTGAGGGACTCCACTTGTGACTGACCTCTTTGTAGAAGTGGACTCTCCAATTCTAACTTCCTTGGTCCTATCTGTGAGCCAGTTGGCTATCTACTGGGAGACATATGGGTTTATACCAAACCTCCTGAGTTTGTCAACAATGTCCGATTGGGGTATTGTATCAAATACCTTGGCCAGATCAAGGTAAGCAGTGTGAATGATTTCCCCTCATCTATTGCTTTGGTGACCTTCTCAAAGAAGTCCACTAGGTTGGGTAGGCATGATCTGCCCTTGACAAAACCAAACTGGGTAGGGGCCAGCATCTGGAGGTTTACTATATCTCTAGTGATCATCTCCATGATAATTCTTTCCATGTCTTTACATGTAAGACGAGTGAGACTTATGGGTCTGTAGTTTCTGGGGTCTGTAGATGCCCCACCTTTGTGCAGAGGGATGACTGTTGTCTTTCTCCATTCATGAGGCACAAAGCTTGTTTGGAGACTACAGTTAAATAGTAATTCCAGAGACCCTGATAGGTCATGTTTCATGATATGTAGAAGGCATTTTGGGATATTGTCTGGGCCCATTGATGCTGTGTTCTTGGTTTTAGAGGTAGCATTAAAGACTTGTTCCCTAGTGATAGTAGGGGAGTGTTATTTTTGATATTTCCTGAGGGGAGGTTGAGGGGCAGAGATGGGTAAAGTTGTAACTGAATTTATCAGCCAGGAGGTTTGCTATATCTTCTGGCTCAATATAGGTGGCTTCATTTACAGTGAGCTCTGCACGCAATTGTGTATTGCTTTTAAGGCTACAGATGTAGCTAAAGAATGCTTTGTAGCTGTCCTTGGCCTGGGAAGCCAAACTTACCTCAAATTTGGCTTTGGTAGACTTTAAAAATTCAAAAAACGAAGTCCAACGCACCACTCGGAGACAGGAACAAGTTTAATAAATAATGCAGGTAAAGCGCTTTTCGTCGCTCAGGTTGAGCAACTTCCTCAGACAAAGAATTTGATTCAGTACACATTTTAAATACTCTCACGTCACAAACAAATAACGTTTAACAAGTCAATTAACAAGCAATCTTCCAATTAAAAGCCCACCAAAAATAAAAAGCACTGAAACTTTACAACTTGCACAACTAGCAGCTTCAAAAAGTACATATACAATACATGACACAAACGCACCAATATTATTGCTTACCCTACAAAAATGTTATTAAAATACTGTATTTCATTAAAAACCAGATAGTAAATGGTATGTAGTTTGAAACAAAAACTAAACCAAGTCTGTAATAAACAGAGATGCAATCCATAGTCATATAATAAATGAAATGCTAAAATAATACAGTAGTAAGCCACTGTTTAAATATCTAAACTTGGGCCACTCTACAATAGTTGTACAATCAAAGATAAATAGAAGTAAATAGAATACAGTAACCAGTAAAAACCTGGACAAAAGATAAAAAAAATGGTGATAAAAAAGTTACTAATAGCAACTATAATGAATCAGCACATTGTACTGTTTCTAAATGGAGAAGCATATATAGAATGTATGTGAACATCAAACATCCTATAATAAAGTGCTCCAAACAGTATAGGTATTAAGGTCAGCTAAGATTAGCTAAGGTTTAACTACAATTCAGACTCCTTAATATAAACAGCTTTGTTAGACTAGACAAATAGCTTTGGTGGACTTTACTTGTCCTCTGAGTTGTTTGTTTAGTTTGATAAGAATGTTTTTATCCTGCTGGGAGCTGCACCTCCTAATTTTTGCCATGATTTTCTTCCTCCTGTTATACAGCCTATTGATTTTGTGATTCCACCAGGGTGGCTTGTTTTTTTGGGTTAGTTCTGGACTTCTTCCTGGGGGGGGTTACAACTGCCTCTATGCAGCTATTAACATGCTTGTACAGAGTTTCTGTGAACAGTTCTGCATAGGTAACAGTGTTCTCAGGGTTTATGAGGGCTTGAAATTTTGCCAGGTTCTTACTTAATAGTAGGAGGTTAGCCTTAGAATAGTTCTGGAATATTCTAGGTTTAGCTGGGGGTCCAGGTTTTATTTTTACTTCAAAGGAGACTATTTTGTGGTATGAGCTTACCAGAGAAGGCATTACAGTAGGGGGTGGGCAGTAGTCTCCCATATTAGTAAGGACAAGATCCAGTATGATTGCACTTCTGGTTGGTGTGTTGACTATCTGGTCCAGGGAGTTTATGCTTACAAAATGCTGGAATCTCTGTGCATGTACATTTGGTATCATATAGGATTTTCAGTTTATAGTGAAGTAATTAAAGCTACCCATGACTATGATATTGGGTTGGATGGTTAGTGTTACTAATAAGTTTAAATACATGGTATGGGTTTACTGGGTCATAGAGGGGGACGTATAGCTTCCAAGGAAGTGGTATTGGATTTTACCTATGGTGATTTGAACATGTGGCAGCTCAAGTGCATTGTCCTGTTTGACCAGCCTTGAAGTATATTTATTTTTGATGTAAATAGAGACACCTCCACCTTTAGTCCCTGCCTACGAAGTAGCTGGTCGAAATGTGTGGAAGGCATTATAACCTTGCACTGTTGGTGTGCTCTCTGTGGCTTTAAACCATGTCTCAGTGACCGCACAGATATCAGCATTCTCTAGGGTAAGGAGAGCTTCTAGGGAGTGGAGTTTTTTCTTTAGACTCCTAGACTCCTACCTGCCTACCTCCACCCACTGTTGTAGTGCCACCAGTTACCACTCTGCCTCCCCCACTGTTATTCTAGCACCCGGTTACACCTGCTTATATTCTATTCATCCAGTCTCCTTTCTCATGACATATTCTGTCCTGAGGTCTCTCAGTGATATCTCACCCTCCCCTGCTACTGTTACAGTTATGTCTCCCCATTGATTAATGCTCTTGGTATCCTATCTGTCTGGAGACATCACTTGCATTTGTTCCTGAAATTTTTATTAAGGAGCAGAGGCTTTTTTTTATCCCGGCTTCATAAAGGACATCCTGTTTTCTTACCTCATCCTCAGCTTCTTACTCTACCTCACACATGTAACCCTTAACCTTTTCTTTTCTTTCTTTTTCTCTCCAGTTTGACTAACTTACATTGCCCAATATTTGAGATAAAACTGTAACAGAAGCAACTGCAGCCACTGAAATTGTAATCTATCAGTTTCTCGGTTTATGAACAACTGCCACTTTAGATCCCTCAATCTTATTACATAGAAAAGGCCATTTTTGCTAAACGTAAAGTAAAAAACAGATACGGGAAATGAGAGACACACACAGTTCTTTTCTATATTTACTATTCCTTGTAATTGGAAAGTTTTAATTTGATTGATTAATTAATTGTTTAATTGAAACAAAAGTTGTATAAAAGGTATGATTTATATGTGTTTTATATTGCATTGAAGGAAGTACATGCCGAAGCGCTAGAATGTATTAAATTCGTTTTTTATTCCTGGACTAGATTGTTGTATTTGTTTATCTTTTGCTTGCAGTCTGTGTGGTTTACACACACAGTTCTTGTTTGCTTAAAACATACTATGGCTGAATGAGGCAACACACATAGCCTATTTTAAATGAGCAATAAAAATATAAATACTTGTGACTGAGTTTTATAAATTATTGGATTCATCACTTAAAACTGATGACTTGTCATACAAAGTCTAACTACATAAATGCCTTTGGAATCACTATTAAAGATACCAGCCAGTTGTGGCTAGACAACTGCTTGAGACTACACCTAACAATCATTTATCACTGCAAGATATGGGTTTACTGGAGCTCTAATGGAGCATTATGGGTTCAAAGCATATAGTCACCAATGTTTGTGGAAAGCAACATATAGTATGTTAGTCATATTTAAACAAGATCTTATTTTCATAAGTGTTGCCAAAAGCACTAGAAAACAAAACTGATTCTTACATCTTTTAAAGGGAATCTATATCTATATCTATATCTATATCTATATCTATATCTATATCTATATCTATATCTATATCTATATCTATAGCTATATCTATATCTATCGATCTATAGGGTCTATATTATAGTATCAAAGTTTTTAAACTTCGAATGCTATAATATCGACCTGTTTTTGTCGAAAACTAAAAATAGTGAAGCCACAGAACTTCGAAATCTTACCTAGGGTAAGATTTCAGTTGTCCGTTCCAAGACTTCACTATTTACTCCACTGTGGTGGGAAGATTATGGACCGGGGTAAGGTAAGTATGCGAACGGAGGTTACGGACCGGGTTTAGGTAAGTGTGGGAATGGATCAGGGTAGGTGAGTGTCCGATATTTAGGGACATTAGGGTTAAGGAGCGGGTAAGGTGCGTGTGCAATAGTTACGGACTTTAGGGTTAGGGAGTGGATAAGGTGAGTGTGCGGTAGTTAGGGACTTTAGGATTAGGGAGCAGGTAAGGGGAATGTGCGGTAGTTAAGGACTTTAGGGTTAAGGTTGGTTTAAGGTGACTGGATAGGTAGTAGTGTAGGGTTAGAATTATGGTTTTGTTAAGTGTATGTGTGTGGTTTATTTATTTTGGTGTGCTTGTATTGTGTGTTTGTGTTTCGGAACAGCAAATTTTTTTCCCTGGGAAACAATTTGCTGTTCTGAATGTTCGATATTTTGTGGTTTAGATATTTTAGGTACGATGAAATAGCGTTCGCTATTTAAATCGTACAATAGGGTAATATAAACATAATCTATATATATCAGCAGGGAACAACATGCATTATTTTGCTCTTGATAAAAAACATTCAGTTAAATACCTTTATATGTAATGTCAAAAGTGCTAGCATATTTAGTTTTTTTTTTTTATTAAAGATAGAATGCTGTATGTTGCTTGCATATGATCTTTTAAAATGCTATACAGCGCTGTAAAAACAAGACAGTTTCAACACAACTCTTTTGGAAATATGCAATACTATGACATTTAAAACTTAAAATCCTTCAGCCTTCTACCTTTTGAGACTTTTTTATTTATCCACAGACTAAATGTACCAGTGGACATTAGAACCAGCGATCTGAACCTGCTTCACCAAATAAAGAAATCATGGTAAAAAGATTTGTCACCCAGTGACTACACCTTCTGTAACTTCCTGTTTAAATCAAGTAATGTGGCACATATCTACCTTTAAGAAGAAATTAGACAGATGAATTAGTATTCATAAATTCACCCTTGTACAACTGGTGTATTGTTCCTTGAAAAAGAAGGTACAGTCTAAGGGTAGGTATTGGCAAGGCGTAAATGGCTACATGGCCCAGAAGGATTCTATAATGAAATGGAGATTTTCTTCAAACCAGGAAATCATTGTTTGAGAAAACATTTGAAGTCAGTACAGCTGGTGTGAATATCATTCTAAACACACACTTCTGGGACTGGAGGAAACATTCCTATCTATAAGTTCCATCTGGGCTTTTTTGGTAAACAAAATGATTAAATAAAAAAATAAATCAAAACTAATTAAACTAAAGTTTAACTGTGCTCACATGGTTTTGTTGACTGTACCCATCCAGGATAATACTTAAAATGGGATAAAATCATTTAGACATATATGTGGCACACATTTTACCTTAAAGTAACCCAGTCATTGCAGTAAGGGCAATCTAACCCCCTCAGCTAGGGTTTACAGCACTGGTAGCCTTAATGAAACCACTGGGAGAGGAACATTACTTTTTCTGTAGAATGCTATGGAAACCAAGGTGTCAGGACTTTACAATTTAATTATCAACCTTCCTTGTCTATGGTGCATCCTATAGTATAAAGGGGATTGATCTTGCATGACTATCTGTACAACTATAGTATTCAGATGTTTAAGTGATTTCTTAGGTCAATAAATCTAGTACAAAACTGGGCACTGCTTTCATATCCAATAAAGCACAATCTAGACATCATCATCCCTCCACCGCATAATCTGCCCTATCATGAACTGACAAAACTCAGCAATCACCTTCTTACATGGAGTAGCCTATGAACACAATATATAGCGGACATTTGTTAAAGATGAACCCAACCTTCAGCTGATCACTTTTGAACCAAGGATCAAGCTACCACTTAAACATTGTTAGCAGATGAAGCATCACAGCATTAAACCTCATGCATTAACAGACACTCAGCAAGATGACAATTCAGCTTAGACAATGGGCAAACTGTACCTCAGTACCTTGATTGGAGAATGAGCGTTGTCCAGCAGGGTATTAATGTACAAGTAATGCCCGCTGAGAAGAACGAGTCCGCAGCTTCATGGCAGCATATCAAGCTGCTGTGGAGCTTATATTGAGAAAACGGAATTGCTGCCATTATTTTATATGTGTGTGTGTGTGTGTGTGTGTGTGTGTGTGTGTGTGTGTGTGTGTGTGTGTGTGTGTGTGTGTGTGTGTGTGTGTGCGTGTGTGTGTGTGTGTGTGTGTGTGTGTGTGTGTGTGTGTGTGTGTGTGTGTGTGTGTGTGTGTGTGTGTGTGTGTGTGTGTGTGTGTGTGTGTGTGTGTGTGTGTGTGTGTGTGTGTGTGTGTGTGTGTGTGTGTGTGTGTGTGTGTGTGTGTGTGTGTGTGTGTGTGTGTGTGTGTGTGTGTGTGTGTGTGTGTGTGTGTGTTTGATGTGTTTGAGTATATGTGTGCATGTCAGTGAAAGTGAGAGTGAGTGAGCTGTTATTATACACTCGTTGAGCAGCACTTTTGCTGTTTAGTGAGTGTAAAATAAAAAAAGAAAAAAATTAAAATAAAGCATGTGTGTGAGAGTGTATGCATGTATGAGAGTAAGAGAGAGGGAGCGATCGATTGAGCAAAACAGAAAAGTGTGTGTTTATGTTTCTGTCTGTACGTGTGCATGAATGCGTGCATAAAAGCAGAGAGTGCGCGTGTGTGTGTGAGTGAGTGAGAGAGAGATCAACAGAGTGAGAGAGAAAGCGAGAGTGATGTGACTGAATGCATATATGTAAGCAGAGGAGACTGTGTGTGAGAGAGAGAGAGGGAGTGAGAGCAAACTTGTGTGAGTGAATGCATGTAAGAAAGTAGCTGTAGACTGTGAGAGATTGAGAAAGAGGGTGAGACCGATCTTGTGTGACTGAATGTGTGTATGAAAGAAGAGAAGACTGTGTCTGTATATATGTGTGTGTGTGTGTGTGTGTGTGTGTGTGTGTGTGTGTGTGTGTAAAAGCAGAAGAGACTATGTATGTGTGTATGGGAGGGAGACTGGGATCTATGTAAAATTATTGTGTTTCACTTGCTTATTATTTTTTTAAGTACTGTTATTATTTTTTATATATGTTTGATATAAAATGCTTTCTTCAACACCATTAACATAGACTACAGCAAGTACGAAACATTAAGCTGAGGAACTATTTTACATCAAAAATATATAAAAAAAATAAAATAGTACTTAAAAAATACATAAGTAAGTAAAACACAACAATTTTACAGAGAGCCCATTGTCTAAGTGCAGTAATGCCCTCCAGGGTGTGTGTTAATGTGTAATTAATGTCTTTTCAGGGTTGTACAGGCCCAATGCCGCAGGCGTGAAATGTCTATTTGTACATTAATTTATTTATATTTGCTTACCATGGTAGTGCACAAATCAATACTGACCAATTTCAGCCTCAGCTTGGTGAAATACAAAACTTTTCATAAACATAAGAAAGCAGGTGTGTGAGCAATAACAGAATAGTTAAGATTTGTTACATAGAAAATACTTTGCTACCTTTTCTTAAGATGCCCTGTATTATACAGTTAATGTTTATATCTGACTACTGCAAGAAGCACAAACCACTCCTAGAATTCACCCCTCAGACTCAAAAGCCCGGGCATTGGCTTTCCTTAGAGTAGTTGTCTCTTTCATGAACTGGAGAATTTTTGAACAGAAAATCCTTTACTGTGCTTTCTACGCTTGTCATCACATCCAGTCCATGTTTCTGTAGATGCACCTCATGTGCTGGATGTGTCAGAGAGATGATCTGGGAGCCCGAAAATAACTCTTATTACAAATAATTTTTCTAACTGACCTTCTGGGATACATTGAAATTATGTTGAGAAATATCTGGAGTAACTATTTTCATTTAACTAGCCCCCAGTTGTCGTGATTGGCTTAATAGCTGATTTGGATAGGCCTCATATATTTAAGCCAAGCTCCACAGAATTTTTATTGTGACTTAAATTACAAAATGCTAGAAGACCCAAAGCATGCTATTGGTATAGGATTGTTAGGACATTGTAGGGATAATGTATCAAACAAAATTCACATTAGCTGCCATGAGGCAAATTCATTTTAAGGTCAGTGGAACAACTCCTAACATCCACATTTTCTGAGCCAGGCCAGTGAGCACTACATCTTAAAGGGTTCTGGTTATCGTATACACAAAGTATTTTACAGCACTACATCATAAACAGTCCTAGTTATCGCATACTCGAAGAAGTATTTTACAGCATTACATCTTAAAGGGTCCTGAGTATTGCATACACGAAGAAGTATTTTACATGTCATAATCTTGCTCTTCTGTCAGTCGCATGACCATACTTAAAGAGAATCCTCCAGCTGGAGCCCACTGACTGCCTTCCTCTCAAGTTGCTGATTTCTACATCCTTGTGCATTCTTTCCATTCATCATCTTCTTTCGGCTGCTC
>NC_056735.1:1233699127-1233849127 GCF_019279795.1 Protopterus annectens
TACTTTTTGCCAATGAGATGAGAACCTTTAATGACTTAGAAGAAGCTACTATATTCATCAAAAACAACTGCATAGTGTCTATCCCAGAAGAAATGGAATGGATGGCCCCTACTCTTAAAAGAATAAAAGAAACAAATCCTTGAACTGATGCTAGAAAGAAGAAAAAAAAAACTGATTCCAAGATAGCTGTCCCAAAAAAAAATAACTCTTACAACTACATCTCTCAAAGTATCAATTGATATGGTACATCTGATTTTATTTAAAAAATGAGGGTTTCTTAAACAACTGAGTAACAGTAATGATTTACTCAGAATGTTCAAACAGTCTAATAATTCTTCACAAACAAAGGTAGGTCAAGATGGGTTACTATTCACATTATATATAAGCCAAACAAAGCAACATATAATACAAACATAGACGTTCATATTCCCCTACTTGAACTCAATGAATACTTATCTTGTTAATTTTCATTGATTTTACTTATAATAATTTAAGTAATTCATTAACTAATTCAACAAGGTACCATTCATCAGAGTTCAGACTCAAATGTAACAAATTAACATCATATATAATAGCAGTAACAGTGGAGTGTTTTGAAAACAAAATGCTGCCATGGAGACTAATGCCTTCTTCAGTTAAAGTATGATTTAGAAATGTCATGTATATCCTGGTTAAATAATAGTAGCAAGTTCTTAGCACAAATGTCATCATTATTCTCTCTAAATATTGTTAAAATCAATTATGGCAGGTATCATAGCTAAAAGTGCTGTTTGATCAATCCTGATATGGTGTGCGTGGATGTAGCAGCTAGTACAAATGTCATTATTATTTTATCTAAACATAGTTAATATCAATTATGGCAAGTATCATAGCTTTGAGTGTTGTTTAAGCATGACATGGTGTGTGTGGATGCAGATGTGTCTGGTAGCTGTTGTATGTTGCCGTTTTCGTCTCCGGGAAGCTGTGGGTTGTGGCTTGTGATCAAGGTTTACTGATGCTTGTGCATTAGGAAGAGACATTTGGTGTTTTAGCCTGGATCCTGGGGAAGGGGGTGGATAGAACTGTGATTTGGGATATTTTGGCAGAGAATAGTTTGCTTATACATTTGCTGAGTAAGAGGTGGGAGGATGGAAGAATGTGTCATTTCTTGTTGTGGCGGCTTGTTGGGAGGTTTTTTTTATCTGTTTGCTCTCTCTTCTTTTCCTGGCTGCTGCCTCACTGAAAGGGAGGGAATTTAGGCTTGAAGTTGCAGTGAAGGTGCATCGTGAGCCTCTGGTATGCAGTACACAGACACACTAACAGAAACAGATGCTCCCAGGTTGCTATGGTAACAGATACAGAGTGACGATAATGCTTAATGGCTCTGAGGAGCCTCCAAGATGATTCTCAGCAATTAAGTTTTTGGTTTAAAAAATATATATATAAAATAAAAAGGATGTTTTAAATGACATGTACACATTCCCAACACTTCGTTTATCTCATTAAGTTGATTCTTGATAAAAAAAATAAATAAAATAATAAGTGCAATTTTATATTTAAAATGTATTTGGTCCAAACACATCAAGGACTTACATAAGAGTGGAAGTCTGAGTTATTGCGAAAGACTAAGAGCATTTGGTCTTTTGCTGTACCCTTTGGAGTGGTCTGGGAGATGAGCTTGCTCGGATGTGTTGGGCATATGGGGATAGCTGATTATAGGGGTGTTCATAGATTAGTACTTGGCTAACTGCCCTTGCGAGCCATTTTAAGCCTAGCCAATGATCTCTTGTGAGACTTAAACCCTGCACCTTGTGTTAGTAAGGCAAACACCTTAACTATTAGGCCACCCTCCCAACCCTTGGTTGGGGTTGTCGGGGAGTACTAGAGAGTCATCAGATCTCCTTTGTGGAAATATCTGTGGGAATAGAAGGTATGTTGGGTGGTTCACTGGCAGAGTGGCCACTGCATGGACCAGGCTGGTAAAATGGAACAGGAGAAATATTGGTTTGGATATTTTAAGAACAGCCTGGAAACACACCACATGAACTAGTGAATGGTATTCTGGCAAAACTGGATGGGCATTGTTGTCCGTGCTTGAAGTACTGATACGTGTGTATGTAAGGATGGAAATATACTTATAACAAATAAGAAACTAGAAGGGTCTCATAATCTAAAGTCTATGGACTGTATAAACATGCTTGGAAGGTGCTAATAATAAGAATAAGCATTACAGCTTGTGGTCTCTCAAATAACTAAGCAACAGCAAAAAAAAAAAAAAAAACACAATAATTATGTAATGTATGATTTTAGTAAATCTAGACATAAAATATATAATCATCATATAAGATGAAGCAGTCTGCTGAATTTAGATATTAAAGACAGGATTTAATAACATGGGCTTGTGTATAATAACACTACTATCTTAACTTAACACTCAGTTTAACCTTTGCTGATTATACAAAATAGAATGTTGCCATTTAAATCTAAAAACTTTCAGTATATGCCATAAAATGGGAATGTATAAATATGGAAAGGGAATTTGTAATCATTAATCACAATAAATGAGGTTTGGCAACAAACTAAGTTGTCTGGGGATATCTTCAAGAGGGGTTAAATTGATAGTAGTGGGAGTTAGGTTGGCTGGGGAGATGAGAGGGTTAAGTGGAGGGAGGAATTATTGGGAGGAAATGAGGTAAGGATGGGAAGGAGCTTAAGGGATTTAGACAAGTGTAGCTGGGCAAGTAATCACATTTTGGCATGAACTTGCTACAGAGCAGGATTATGTCTGAGACAAGCGGTAGGAGCTTTGGTGACCAGGTAGGACTTGGGATTAATAGTGATATCAAGAATTTGGCAGGCTTGAGGTGAATAGGGTAGTCATATATAAAAATAATAAATAAATAAATAAATAAATAAATAAATAAATAAATAAATAAATAAATAAAATGATGTGGGTGACAATTGGTACTTTGGGGTGTTAAGCTTACTACAGTTAATTAACAGGGGGGTTTATTGATGTAGCTACATGAAGTACAGGCTTGAAACATGAAGTGCAACCTTGGGTTGGGAGGGTGGCCTAATGGTTAAGGTGTTTGCCTTACAAACACAAGGCGCAGGGTTTGAGTCTCACAAGGGATAATTGGCTAGGCTTAGAATGGCTCACAAGGGCAGTTAGCTTAGTACTAATCTATGATCCTATAAAATAAGGTAAACATGCATATTTTGGGATGTGAGCTTCAGGGAGAGTACAGAGGGATCTGTGGGGGGGGGGTCACTAGTGCAGGAGGTTAAATAGGTACTTAGTACTTTAAATGTTCCCTTACCTGCCTTTGCCTCTGTCAAAAAAAAATCCTGTTTTCTTCTTTATTGGGAGTTACGGACAAGATATTCATAGACATACCTTGTTACTGTTTCGCTGGTTTGCGGTTTTGTGGATTTTTCCTAGTGGTTTGGTGGGGGGGTCACTAGTGCAGGAGGTTAAATAGGTACTTAGTACTTTAAATGTTCCCTTACCTGCCTTTGCCTCTGTCAAAAAAAAAATCCTGTTTTCTTCTTTATTGGGAGTTACGGACAAGATATTCATAGACATACCTTGTTACTGTTTCGCTGGTTTGCGGTTTTGTGGATTTTTCCTAGTGGTTTGGTTGCTTGCCTTGGTGGTTCACTGTTTTGTGGGCTTTCCTCGTGTCTGCTTGATGGTAACCTTTACAGTGGGCCTTGTTGGCAGTAGGATGAAGCCTTTAAGTAAAGTTGGTATAAAGCGGGCTTGAGGGTTTCTCAGTAACGTCTGCCTCTGGGCATGCACGGAGGAGTGCTGACATTCTTCACATCGAGGAAAAAGTGCAGATAGAGGGCCCAGATGTGGAGTGTGGCATCTATTCTGGCAGATGGAAGGAGGTGGGTAATTTCCAGTTGATAGTTAAGAAGTTTGATTGGTAACATACCATTATTTTCAGTTGCTGCTAGTGTTTATTGTGAGCAGTACAATAACGGTAGTGGGAATTTTAAGGGTGTTGTAGTCACACCTCTCAACTGTACTGATTGTGCTGAATGTCTAGAATTTTGCCTGATGTGTTTGGTCCAGTTTCATAGAATTGTGGTTTTCTGGTTGGTTGATAGTAAATCATTGGAGACTAAAGTTGGAAATTAATGAAAGACATTTGAGCTTAGTCTACCAAATTGAATCTATTGTCATAATATAGTGATTGAAGGTCAGAATTGTGGAGAGTCTGTTATTTGAGCTTCTGCTGTAGATGTTGTAAATGGTTACTCTTTGATGTTCTGGTATGGTTTTGATTGTAAATTTTCAGTTTGTGATTATAATGAAAACCGATGTTGAGCATTGTTTGGAAAGTCTAAATCAATAAAAGTGATTTGAAGGATAAAGTGGAAAGATGACAGTTTTGGAAATCCAGTGGTGGATGAGTGGATATGAATGGGTATACATACTTTACAGCTGGGTTGTCACATTCATCAAATGCCGTTCAGTGCGGTCTGAACATGCACGGATGGAGTGTTTATGGTAAGCAAGTCTTTTGCGGCCTTTGGTGTGCCATTTTGGAAGGGCCAGGTTAGTATCAGCTCTTTCCTGGCTTTGTCTCTGTCCCATGGTTGCCTGACCATTTCTAGACTGATGGTGAATGTAGTGGGGTATTGTTGCTTATTGCTTGACTCATGGCTTCTCTCAGCGGTTAGCGTTATCGCCTCACAGCAAGAGGTTCTCCCGTTCGATTTTCAGCTGAAGCGCCTTCTGTGTGGAGTCTGCATGTCCTGCCTGCGGTCAAGTGAAATTTAAAGACATGCAGGTAGGTGCATGCATGACTGGTTGTGACTTCTTTGAAGGTTGGGCATCGGGCTGGCAACTCGGCACTGTAAAAATCTGCTGTCAATCATTAGCGGATCGGAATTCCGCTGTGGCGACCCCTAACCGGGAAAAGCCAGAAGAAGAAGGGTAACTCATAACTTCTGCACAAAATAAAAACATATTCTCTTGCCATATTACCAGAAGATATTGTTCCCTAATCAGCACACATTGCTTACATGGCAAGACCCTTGCCAAGAATAATGTAATTTATCATTTGGTGAAAAAGATCATTCCAATAGTGAGTATTTTGCCCATATGTGAGGTCTGTGCAAAGACATGTAAAAGAATTTGTTTCTCATACAGTTCATGCCATTTGTACTTCTGGCTGAAGGAGAGTTACTCACTTCCATAGAAACTCTCTCTCTGAAACAAGAAAAACCTGTTGTTAAACTGTCCTGCTGGTCTAGCTAAGAAGTGCATGTGTACAGAGCAGTAGTTGTATGATAATCTTGCCAGCAGAACTGTACACAGACAAACAGAATTTCTTAGCAAAAACATTGTCAATTCAGTCGATATCTCGTTCTTCTATGTTTAATGTGTACTGCATGCTGTCATTAATTTGCAGATTCCTAACTCCTCACTTTTTCACAACTTTTGTTTTGCATTCCCTAAGCATTCTATTTTACACTGATTTTAACTTCAGCATCTCTGTCGAGTTCTAATTCCATGCTTTATCTTCTAGTCCTACCCTTGCACTGTTTCTGCAGTTTATTGTTTCCTTTTATTGCTCTTTTCCCAAGATGTGGCCTATGGGAATGAACACAACTTTCTAGATGATGTCTCACAACTCATCATTTTACTTGCAACCCTTTAGCCTACATGAAGAAATAGGAAGCTGCTATGGTACTTTTTATTTAGCAATAAATTCCTGATAACATTATAAAAGACATCGGGACCTTAGCTGTTAAAACAGATATATATATATATATATATATATATATATATATATAACTTCAAGTTTTAGTTTAGACCAGGTCTAGTTCTTGTAAAATTTTAATTATTTTAAAATGGATGCCACCTTTAAGAATAGTTAACTAGCTCCCAAATCTTCAATGCACATTAGAACTCCACAGACAATGTACATTTAAAAAAAAAGTCACAGAAAAACAGCTTTTTTCCATTAATACAGTTTCTTTGTGAGTAACAGCTGAATGTTCATTGGATTCTCCATCCTTGCAGCTCCAAGTGCCTGATGGTGTGTCAGGAACTTGAATAGCTATGCACCTCTTTGCACCCAATGAATTATTTGGAAAGCTATCAGTGAATAATGGGCAATCTCAACAGACATACTCAGTAATCTGTATTTATTAAAAGCATCCACATTTCCTCTTTTCTTAAAACGTAATGTAAATTATGGGCCTTGCCACCTTCCTGATTTTTTTTAATAACTACTATGCTTAGGCACTGATTTAAAATTTAAAAGCTGCAAGGTAAAATGTGTTATCACATATTGTTTTAAACTAAATACATATTTCTTGACTGTGTCATATATTTGCAATTCATAAAAATAGAATTATGAATTTAGAAAAAATAATTAAAATGGCTAATCTGTAATCATCCTAAACTAGGGTCATACTGTGCAAATGTAAAAATCATCTGATGCAATGTAGGCCAGGGTAGTGGCTGTGCAGTGAGTGAGCAGGATGGGACCTGGTCAGCTCTGGCCTTCGGCACTAAGATGTTTTGGCTGTGTGTGTGCTAAGAATTTACAGTTTTCTTTTCTTTTACAGGGGGGGTACTGCGGACGGGGCATTGGTCGGTGACCTGAAGGAGGTGGGTTTGAATGGAGATGGAGCCTATCTCAGTTTGGATATATGGTTGGTTAGAGCAGTGCTCTGCAGGAAAAGGTTTTGGAAGGTGACGTATTGTGCTGTGTTGGTGTGCTGCACTGGAGTGTTGCAGTTGCAGGAGTGGGCACTATGAGGTCATAGTTACTCTTACTTTGTGCTCATAATGGCATGTCATTGTTGGTTCAGATAGGAGGTAGTGGGGGCATGTGAGGAGGAGGTATGTTGGGGCAGGGTGAAGCTGGGTGGGAATTGTTTCAGAGGAGTAGTACGGGGTACCACAGGTGAGCTACAGTCAATTTCAGGGTAGGTATGACTTCTAGAGGCAGGTGGAGTTTTAGGTGAGTAGATAGGCATATAGGTATGTTGGGGATGTTGGAGGAACATGGGGCTTTGTGGTTAAGCAGAAGTGGAAAGTCTTACGCAGGGCATGGTTTAGGCTTGCTGTTGGGAGTTTAGGGCATGTTTTTGTTAAAAGACTAGATGCATTTTCGAATAGGGACTTTGGGGATATGAATATTTAGTAGACTTGAGAAGTTTGGAGTTTGGTTGAGGGGAGGGAGAGTGTAACCTAGGAAGACTGCCTGTCAAGAGTGCATGTGTAGTCCAGCGTCAACAGCCATTGGCAGACGTTTATGCCGTCTTTTCATTGCTCATACAGACACTGCTTAGGTACATTGCAGAGTAGGGAAATAATTCCTGTCATTGTTTGCAAGTTAAAGGTGAACACATGGGCAGAATGTAGTAGAAATACTAATGGCATATCATCACATATTAACAGTTTTAATTGGGAAACTTAAGCAAGAAAAAAAAAATGAAAAAATGAGGAGTAGAAGGAGAAGCCTAAGTAATAATTACACTGAAGAATGTTGATTTAGGGGGTATTGGGGTGGGTCCCCTTGATAGTATGCAGCTTAAGACGTTGTTGTTTGTTGCAGTGAATTTACAGTTTCTTTTCTTTTACAGATCCATGATGAAGGTGTTCTCAGTGGACGTTGTGCTGTTGGCTGGAGTGATGGTCAATGAGGGCGTAAAGGATGTGCGCAGAGTTACAGCTGCATATCTGAAGATGTTGGAGGCACAGAATTTGAGGTGAGACGATAAAAGAGTCTGCACTCCCCAGTGGCTGAAGGAGGTGGGTTGCACAGATGAGGCATGCTGCAGGACGGGTTTGTGGAATTGGAAGGTGGAAGCAGTTGGGGTCTGAAGGAGGGAGTTTGGAGAGTGATGGATTTGACAGGATGGATGTTACTGTTCTAACCGTATCGGTTGCAGAAGACAGTCTACTCACTAGAAAGGTATAATGGGACCACAAAGCACGGTCAGAAGTATATCATGGTTAGTGGTTTCTCAGACTGGATGTTTTGGTGGTACAGTTGGGTCAAGGGTAATCCTATAGTGAACCATGGTTAGTGGTTTCTCGGACTGGATGTTTTGGTGGTACAGTAGAGTCAAGGGTAATTCTATTTTAGTTTCATCAAGGCGCACATTAATTTCATTAAAGTACACATCAGGGCTGGTAGGTTAAGGCATGGGGTTGCTGATAGTGATCTATTGTAATTACAGGTAATGGGTACACCAAATGATGTTTGGCTTAATCATTACCTTTATGGCAGGTAGATGATGAATTAGTTTGGGTAGTAGGGAGGGGGAACAGCCTGGTCAGGCTGGTTGGCAGAGAAGAGGGACAGGTTTGGCCTCTTCTGTTCCCCCTCTGGTTTCTGGATGTTCATTTTGGACAATGAGCAGCTGGAGGAAGCTTGCTGCATAGGTAAGCAAGCGGAGGTAAGAGCGCTGCTTATTTGGTTGGAAGGTAATTCAATGAATGGAAATGCTGCTTTAGATTACTAAGGTCAGGTCTATATCACATAGTCGAAGTGTCAGAACTTCGACTATGTAAATATCGAACCCAAAAGTTTGAAAATTGAAAACTACGAACACTCAGAACAGCAATTTTTTTCCCAGGGAAAAAAATCACTGTTCCGGTACAAAATGCGGAAACACATGAACACTACATACTGTTTCTAATGTGGGGGGCTGTGCCCCCCACACCGCCTACTTAAATATACCAACTCCGAGATCACACCACAGTGGAGGAAATAGCAAAGATGCCACAATGGCCCACTGAATTCTTTCCCCTGGGAAAGAATTAGAAGTTCCAAGGCTTTGTTATTTTTAAACTTCGAACTTCCCAGTTTGAAGTTTCGGCGTTCGGACATTTATGCATTCAGACTTATGATATACACCTGTAAGGTCATGCCATCCTGAATTATTTGGTTGGATGGGCAATTCAATAAATGGGATATGAATTAAGTCTGGGACACTGCTTCATAAGTAAAGTAAATGAGCAAAGGTATGTACACTGCTTACCTGGAAGGATGAGTAGGTACGCTGTCCTGATTAACATTACAAGGATGTTTATGCTCTGTTTAGAACCAACTATACTATGTCCAATTGTAATTAATTTTGGTGACCAAAGGTATGTTATGGAAGTTTAATAAAGGTCGCAAATGTCATTCAGTGTGATGTATTTATTGAAGGGGACCTGGACAAGTGAATTTTTTTGTTTTTAACCTGTAATTTCACTCATTTTATAATAAGAAATGACATATATGAAAATCCTTATGTGCGGGAATGGGGGGAAGAGAGATGCACTGATAATTAAAATGCACTAACTTTCATAAATGTTCACATAAAACAAACTTAATGCTTTAAGTAAGTTAGCAACAAAGTAATTACTTAAATGCTGGCAAACAATGAAATATAACTTCTGATATATCCAGTAAAATATATTGTATTATAAACATTAGGTATAAATATTATTACTATCTATTTATATTAAGTAATATGTTTTGAAAGACTTCATCAATAAGGGTGAAACTGTTAAATAACTGTGTGCTATAATCTTTTACTGAGGTTTTATATATGATACATCCTACTTTACTATGATTGAATTGCTTGTCATCTACATTTCATGCAAATATTAATTGCTTATACAATGAGTAGACATTTATATTGTATTACAATTCTGTATAATCTACAAAAGTACTATATCTGTTCAAAATAATATAAATATTGCTCATTCCTATTACAAATATTCTCCATATGGAGCTCAGATGTTCTGGATTGTCAAGGTATGAGTGATAATCTGATGGACTTAGGTTTATCCATCGGATTAGGAATGATTTTCATTCCATAGCTAGTGTAGATCTTAGTTTTGTTAACATTTATTAATTTAAATTTGTTATTTCACAAAAATATTTAGTATGCCTGACCAAAACATTACTTTATTGGTAAACACTCAAAGTATAAAACTGATAATTTCCTTTAAAAGCTCAAACATATACTTTAAAGTTATCAGAGGAAAATGTTTAATTGTCACAATAAAATAAAACATACATAGTCTAAATAACCTAAGATGGATTTAACTTTATTATCCTTAAATACCAATGTCTAGGAATTGAATTATGCAAGGATAATAATGAATTAGTCTCAAAACACTACAATAATATTATCAACACAATTAAAATCTGTGTGTAAACATGGAACAAAATAATATTAAAATTTGAAGTTAGACTACAGTTAATAAAAATGGTTTTACTGCCCAAGATCCTATATATAGCTTTGGCAATACAACTGTTACCAGAAACGAATGTACTTAAAGAAATAAATTTATGCCTAATAACATTTTTATGGTTTCCCAAATGAAACAGAATAGCTTTAATACATCATATCAGACCATGGAAACAGGGAGGATTAAACTTTTCTGATATAGAAACATATATAAAAGCATCAATATCTAAAACAATCTCAGATTGGATAAGTCCAAATTACTCTTCAAATTGAAAAGAATTGCTAACTGCAATATCAATAAATGAATTAAAATTACAAAAAAACAGATAAAAACAATTTGCCATGGCACATATTATGTATTAGTATGAAATATAGAATAACTAAACCCACTAAAACTCGTATGATTAATTATTACATTGACTCATTTAAGAAAATTCAGCAGTTAGGGTTGTCACCTCACAGAAAGAGGTTCTCTGGTTCGATCCTTGGCTAGGGTGCCTTCTGTGCGGAGTCTGCATGTCCTCCCTGTGGTCTTGTGGGTTTCCTCTGGGTGCTCTGGTTTCCTCCCACATCCCAAAGACATGCTGTAGGTGGATTGGACATTCTAAATTGGCCCTAGGCATGAGTGCGTGCGTGTGTGTGCCTTCCGTGGAAGGTTGTGCACTGGGCTGGCAACTTGACACCGTAAAACTCTACTGCCAATCATGAGCAGACAGGTGATCTGTTGTGGTGACCCCTAACCGGGAAAAGCCAAAAGAAGAAGAAGAAGAAGTAGACTTATTTAGGAAATTTATTAATGCAAATATAGTTTTAAAAATCTGGTTTGATGTTTTAACACTATTTATAGTCACAAAGAACTTTCCACATAAAATATATAGACAAATTATTAATTCCTGGGAACAGAAAGGATTTGTTTGTTGGCTCCAATGTATCAAAGAACTAAAAGTTTTAAATATGTAAGTATTAAAAACAACATACAAAATTCCACAACAGGACTGGCTAACTTTACAGAGTATTTTGTCATATTCACAAGATTTAAGTAGAATAATTAACAATTCTTGATTTAAAGAAATACCTACATTGATGAAATACATATATGAAATCATACATAATGACTTTGACATGGGAAACAGTATTTCAAAATTTTACAAAATATTGATAAACTATAAAACAACACCCAAAACCTCATATTGGAAATATATAGCAAAAGAACACTCAATATAGTTAACTGAAGATATTAAAACAAATAACTTATTATCGATAAAATATACATCCTTTATACAATACTGGAAAGTTTTTCATTTGCCTACCGAAGACCACAGCATTATTAGAAATTAAAATTAAAGAACTAAGAGTTTATCCAAAGCCATTTATCAACAACCCTTGGGGAAAAGTCTTATCATTGATTGACTCTATACAATAATTGATCAGACACTCCGATAATGGATTGGACATACTTATAAAGTAACTGTATACATTAAGATCTGTTATAGTGTCAGGCTAATGTAAGTAGTGTACATAGTTATTTAAGATGTTATGTATAAATACTATGGAATTCATTCAAATGTATTTGAAAAATAAAAAACAAAATTTGAGAAAAAAAGAAAGATTATGCAATTGGCATTGGCATTATTCTTATGCAACAACACACTGATATAATTTCTTTCTTCCTTTTTGTTAATTCAGGGTCCCTCACAAAAATATCTATCTCTAATATAGGCATGCTAAGATATTTCCACAAATAGCCATTTTATGTCTCAGTACTGTACAGCTGTTAAATATTGTCAGCATCTATTAGCCATCCATAAACTTTCTTCATTTTTATGAACATTATTACCTTTTTATCCTCTATCATTAAGATATCAGTCAAAAAAATCTATATCCTGAGCTATCTACTGAGGGCAGCAGATAGGATTCCTATCAACAGTACATGTCTTATTTGTCCAAATTCTGTTTGAAGTACTAATCATGGCCTCTGAAGAACATAAATATTTAAGTAGCCTTGTGTACTGAGACTGAAATTGTAAGCCCACTCAAGGCAAAACATATGCTAAGTCAGGGACTGTGGTGTTACAGAGCTTTTTCTGTGGTCTAACTCAGGTACAGAAATACAAAAACACATGTAAGTAGTACAGGTGTGGGGAGGACAGTCTCCAAAATGCTTTTTTTTAAGTTTTTTTTGTGGTTGAAATGTTGAAATTTGATTTTATAGTCTTACACTTTCTGGAGTTGTTGCTATATGATTCACATTTATGACACAGCTGCTTTGCATGTTTGCATGGGTATCATATAGTCAAAGTTCTATCCTACTTCAGTTCAAAAGGAGAATATATATCTAACCTCTTTGATGGGTACATCTCTAAGGTTTGACTGTAACTGAGTAAAAGAAATAGTACCCAAGGTAATGTATTTCAAGGTGCTGCTCTTAGATATATACATTGCAGCCTCCACAGTAAGCTATATTAATGATCATTTTAACAATGACTCTACAACTACATGTGCTTTCATGCACATAAAGTAGTTCCCTCACAATACTCCCTCAAAAAACATGTTCTACTGCTTGCAGTTGCCAGTATATTAATGCACATTTTTGTGTTCTCTCTGTTTGCATAATAATCTTATGTCAGTATATATGGACACAGACTTAAGGAAGCACAACGGTCTTTGGTTTGGCCTCCATTGTTATTTTCCTTATGTAGTATCTGTAAGTGTCCAGCTCTGCTCTTATTTTATCTACAATAATGTAATGTTTACTGCATGTAAGAAAAATAAAACAGGAGGGGGCTCCCTGAACAGCCAATAAGTGAAGGTATTTATCCCTGCTTATGCTGAAACTGTTTTAGTACTGTTAATAGCTGTAGAGTGTTTTACCTGTTTACTCTGTAATTGTTCTAGTGGCATTATTGTTTTAGATGAGACTTCTTTAAACTTTGCTATCAGTCCTTATTTATGCATATATTCCTAATTTTCAGATTTTGCAGGTGAGACTGACTGCCCCAACCTAACATTTTACAATGTTGTAGTTATTGTCGCTCCCTAGAGGTGAGTAATCAACAGCTGTGTAGCAGAGCTGCCCCCAACTTCCTAACTTTAACTACTCTTGTTATCAACAGCAGCCTCTATGCTGGTCAGACAAGGATTAGTGTCTTTACAAAGTCCTTCCCATGGTGTAGTGTTGTGCAACCTCCTCCGTCTTGGATTCTCCATTTACTGCAACTCACAGTACTATCCTGTGCCTTAGTTAATGGTATAATCATGTAACCCAACTATGTGTCCCCCCAGCATGATACCTGGCATTGCCACTACTCATGAATATTAAGGAGCTCTGTGGAAGGTCTGCCATAAGGTCATTTCTTCCCCTCTAGCATATTTGTGATTGAGTAGCCATGATTCTGTCTCTTGGAGATAACAGCATGCTCTGTCTTTCTGCAAAGCTTCCATTCATGGTGCACTCAGTGACAGTTTCTGATGGGAGCTGTAATACAACAGTAATCTATAGTTATGAGACTTCCATTTAAGTTCAACTTCAGCAACCACTGCAACACACACCTGTCTCTAGGTGGTATGCTGGTTCCCAGTCTCTGAAGTGTGTATTCACATACTAATTGGCTTATGCTCTACATGAATGACTACCAGCATCACACACCTCCCACCCCATCCCCAATTGCTCCTGGCAGTCCTAATCTTATTCTCATCTTACCCTGCCACAGTTTCTATACAATGTCTGCTGTCCAATATCAGCCAAAACTGTTGGACCCACTACTTATAAAATAGATACTAGGCACTGCTTAGCCAACTCATGATAGTATAATAGCCTCTAGATCTATAACATTATAGCCTCCCCCTTTGCAGACTCTTATCACACAATGTTACTTAGACTTCTCTAACCACTTCTATTACATGGGTAAATCACTGGTACTAAAACATATTCCCTTATCACAAATCCAAACAAATAACATTTATTAACATCAAAATATTAATGCTGTCCTACCTCCACACCATACACTGTAAAGATAGCATTAGAAGTTGAAAATTTCCCAATTTCTAGCTTATACTTCAAACAATACCTATCTGTATTCACTACAAACACTTCAAAATGCTTTTTTGTTCTACTTCTTAATCTAAGCTCATTTGTTCAAACTGTCATTCCAAGATGCTACTTCCAAACAACTTCACAGATCAAATCAAAAACCTCCGTCAAATGCATCCTTCACAACATCTCTTAATACTTAAATGTCTCACTATGTCTATTCTCATCCTTCAACTCACTCTGTCCAAAAACTGTCCCTTTCACCTTCATTAACAAAACAATCTACTTCACAAACCTGGCCAGGTCTGTCTTT
Organism: Protopterus annectens; assembly: GCF_019279795.1. Lineage (NCBI taxonomy): Eukaryota > Metazoa > Chordata > Ceratodontiformes > Protopteridae > Protopterus > Protopterus annectens. The sequence continues at coordinate 1,233,713,674 of NC_056735.1, forward strand.
AAGATGCACCCAGTCATGTCTATTGTCTTAATTACAGGTAATATCAAAATGAACATGGATCAACTTTCCCTCTGTATAGTTCTATAAGCACAGACCCCACTACCTTTAAATGCCTGTGTGATGGAAGGAGGTACTGCCAGCACAATTAACTGGAATTTTGTAAATAATTATTGTCATTTGTGAATATCAAATTGATTTTTACAAGATACATGTGTTACAAATGTATTAGAACTGTGGGTTATACAAGATGCTGGTGTTACAAATGTATTAGAACTGTGTGTCATGTGTGTACCAAGCTGATTTGTGCAGAAGTTTGTGTTGAAAAGGTGTTTGTACTTGTGTTTGAAATGCAACCACATTGTGCCCTACTGCAGAGAATAGAAATGTACATGCACTGTAACTATTTAAATGTGTATGCTTTAACAGAGAAAACTGGAGGGTTATCCTCAGTTCAGCAAACTTTAGAAAAATATCTGAAATTAAATCACTTTATAGGCTAGGCCATAAAGATGCTATCTCACAGGTTTCAAGGCAGCCAGAGACACAAAGTCTGTACTAGGAAGCTTTCTGTATTGTCTTTGGGGTGAACTAATCACTATTCTGAAAGCACAGAGGAATGCAATTGTTTTATGACTTCCAGCACCTGCCAAAGATCTGAGAAAAAAACCTATGTGTGTGTATTTTTACAGGTAGGTGCTAAGTCTTGCCAGCTTCTAGCAATGGAGGCTTTCCATGGGAACTAGAAATCAGATGACCAGAAATTATGTTATTCTGCAAGCTATGCCAGAAGTAATATTTTACATATTATTTTGAGGTCACTTACAGAGACAGAGCATTCTGTATTCTGTCTGAGACCTGACAACAAGAAGAACCATTCACCACATAAACTTCCTTGCTCTAATTAAGTTATTAGGGAATAGTAGCTCTCTTAAATATAGTCAGGAATATAATGAAGCTTAGTTTAGATATTGTTTTTCTTTGTTTGTTTGAGACTCTCCTTCAATGTTATTTTAAAAACTTCCTGTGATTTTGAACTCTGATGTCACTGTGAATATATATTATTAAATAGATTTAAATATTTCATTGTGGCTGTAGAGATATTTAAGTTCTGAGAGTGCTTGCATATTTATTTGGGAACACTATGTGGGCTACTCCTAATAGCCTTGCTCTTGGTCAAACTGCCATTTATATAACATCATATTAATTTTACTCATTATATTGGGTACCCTTGGAAGAGCCTTAAGGTAGGGCATAGCTAGTAAACATGTACCAGCCTTTCCCAGGTGTGTATCAATTCTCAAAAAGTGTGTGTGTCAGCAGGGACACGAAGCACTGGTTGAACAGAGAGGGTGCTGGAGGCTTTGGTGTGGACACTCAGTTGCAATCTCAATTCTACAGCTGTGCCAGTGGGGAGTCTTACTGGGGATCTGGAGAAAGAGGAAGAAACCAGCCCTGGACTGACTGTGGTCTCTGTGTGCTCTTAAGGGAAATTGCACTTGATGCAGAGAGCTGTATCTGGAAATACTGTGTGTGTACCTGTTATACTCACAGTGAACATCCCCCACAGGTGCCAGTGGTGAGGATTGAGATTCCTTGATTATTGGTCCAGTGGTGGGTCATCACAGCCTGCACCTTAATGCAGAAAACAGTAACAATAAACTAGAACAACTTAACTCATTCATGCAGTTCTCCTCCTCAGATATCTTAACATTCAGAGAATTTTGGTTTAATGACCACAGATCACCCCTCATAAGTTCATAGGTATTTATTTGGCTATTGATCTGTGAAGATCTATAAAATCCAAACCTTACATTCCTATGGCAGTTTTTAGCCCTTATATGAATAACCTAGAGGCAGACAGATCAAGGGTCATCCTGCCTGCTTCAATGTGATCCTCCATGAAAAGTAACCAGCAGGCTGAAACACACACAAATGCAGCATTCACCTTTCTGAGTGTTCACATTTATTATCATCTAATTATTAGCAATATATCTCAACTGTGCAGTTTTTCTCTGAAACACTTGATGAATGAGGATAAGTCCTGACTGAAGCTGTGCTGTTTATTGCAACAGAAAATTAGCAGATATTATTATTATTAAAAAATAAAATAAGAAACACAAACAGTCAAATTCATAAACATTCACTGCATCAAGTTAAGCAAATTTGTTTAAAGAGTTGTAACAAGCAAGGTGTGTGTGATTCAGAAAACCAAGTTACATGACATGGCCAGCTGAAATAACATGGCCGGCCATGTTATATGCTAATGACCAAATAATGATGTGTTCAGTGGAGGACCATATCATAATTACATTCCTGACCACCAACAGCATTGACATTGGTGACAACTTCTGGGCAGACACAGTCATGAAAGTGCCAGTCTGAGGACGTGGCACAAGGAGCCATGGTGAAAGAGGGCCTCTACCCAATCTCATATTCTGCTTTTGCAAACTTAGGCTTGCAGATAGTTATGGCTTTTGGGCCTATTTCTTAGGCACATCTCTGTTGGTTACATGGGTTATACATATCCTGACAGCCATGCTATTTTAATAGTCCATCTACTTCACTGTATTAGGGGCTGACACTAATGTATGTGTATCTACAATATCTTTACCTGAGTGTCAGGCATTATTGTCTCTTAAGCACACACCCACCTCAAAAATACCTACACGTGACTGCAAGTGGACAAGCTCACTTGTAGAAATTCTACATTACAATTCTATATGTGTAAAGGTACATGACATTACACTACTGTATGGCACACTTTAATGTTACTAGAACTTAGCGTAGCATGACTGTGTTACTACAGCCAGTACACATGCAAAGTACACCTTCAGACAACTCTGACCAATACATGCACATACACTGAAAAACGTAAAGTACTTCTAGGCTTTACAGTAAATAACACTCAAAAAACTACCCTTGTACAAAGACGTGTAAAAAGTGCAACATACCGTATATAAACAGATTATCTTATTATGTAGCACCAAGTGATTGAGGTAAGAAGAGTCAGGATTCAAACAAATATTCATCTTCTACAGCTTGATTATGAGATGTGGTTCTCATTGTGCTTATTTCATGTAGATTACACTCCTGGGTGAGATGATTATACTAATTAGGGTTCATCTCACTGTTGTTTCTGAATTATTCAATTTGTGCAATGAGCAAACCCACTAAACATCATGTTGAGTTCTATATGATGCTGTGCATATACCTGAGCACCTTGGGTAAGCCTAGAGCATGTGCGGGAAGCCCAGATTACAGGGGCAGGAAAATTACTATGCTCATACCTCTTCAATGTACCTCATGATGAGGAATGTTCCTTGGTTTAAGTCTTAAAGAGCCAGGTTCCTTGCATTTCTACACTGAAAGGGTCTATCACACAATCAAGTGCCAGCAACTTTTTTAAAACTGGTACCCATGGTAAATTGCACTAATAATATAATTCATCAAAATAACTTGGTATTAGAATAACATGCCATATATTACCAATGCTATGAGCTTCATAATTTAACTTGCTGGTAAGCTGATAGTAATTGTTCCACACATTGCCCATTTGTTCAAGATTATGAGCGGTGGTTTTCCAAAGTCTACAAATGGAAAGGCAACAGTAATGATCATACTACAGTTAATTATCTGAAGATGGAGTCTCGGTTGAACATATATTCTCAGCAGCAAAAACCTTAAAGTGTGATTTTCAACCATACTACTACAGTTCCCATATTTTATTAAGTGGGCATCCATCACACAAATGAGATTCCCTTTGGGTTCTGTTGTTGCACAAAGGATGGGATGTAAAAGGACTGATTTGGGCACCAAGTGCATCATTTTTCCTGTGATCTTTGTATGTGTGACAAATACAGCTTTAGAAGGACAGGGAAGTGCTTCTTTAAGAGCAGAGAGGTAGTGTGAGGAGGAGTCTAAAATTTTTATGGACATCCCCATAAGCATTATACCTCCAGCCTCCAGCAGAATGGGTATAAAATAGATTTGTCAAGTTGTCACTCATGCTACTGCCATCCCACGTGGGCAGGGGGGGCAGTGCCCTCACCACTACAGCGACTTAAGTCAATGTGAGCCTGCCCCTCTTGGCCTATAGGAAGGATTGAAATTAAGGCACAATCACCACCTCTCTACTGTAAGTATAACATAATTTACCTGTCCATATACCCTGCTAATGCATGGCACCATACATCATCCATTCTGCACTTTCTTTACTTCAAAGCAATGCAGAGACTGAAAGGAACAGGTTGTTGTTCAGTGACAGACTAGAGTCCCTAAGACAGTGACAGCTAAGTATAGCTACTATTGCAAAAGATGAGTCTCTTTCCATTGTGACAGTTGTAACAACTAAAATTAATGACATATATTATATATACAGCAGGGCCATTTCTCTCAGTACTGGCATTAACATGACTGTGCAAGATTAGATTTTTGCTTCTGCCAGCTCTCCCCTCCTTATATGTGGTGAAATGGCTCATTGTGATAAGTCTATGGACATTGACATCGTTAGGAAGGATGTGGGTTCAATTCCTTCTCCCTTCCCTCAAAAAATATGTTGTTGTTATGATATATTTTATATTTGTAATCTCATTAATATAATTGCACCACTGCAAGGTACATATTTATTTATTTATTTAGTTAGCATTTGTTTACCGGGAAAATCCAACTTGGAATGAGACAATTTTCAGTGAAGGTCCAGGGAGAAATGCTCCAGATGCATGTTTTTGTACATCTCAGCTATGATTATTATTTCTTTGGCCACTTTACAATACACAGTACACCTATCTGTCCAATATATATAATCTGTGTTTGACATTTTTATTGTGTGATTAGCATGTTTCTCATGCATATCTACAGTTGTACTATTGTCAAAACTGCAATGACATTACTGGCCCCAAGAACAGATGTGTTGTCCTGAATCTCTTCCACAGTTATCATGTTCTTATGTTAGACTGCATGTGATAATGACTTTTGGTGTGGGCTCCTACACCCTCAAAGATATTTACACAGACAAAAAGTTTGAAGACATAACTGTTTAGGTCCTACTAGTAAACTTGTAGTTTTCTTTCCTGTATTATGAGTATGAACAATTATTTATTTGATATTTGTTGACCAGGAAAGTCTGAGTTGGTCTGGAACTCATTTTCATTGGAGGCCAGGGGAGGAAAAGCTCCACAAAGTGAAAAAGACAAATGACAGTGCAATGATAATTGCATTTACATGTGGGAGTGTAGCTTACAATATGTCACAGGTGACAGTGATAATTACATTTACATGTGGGGGCGTAGCTTACAATAAGTCACAGGTGATGCTGTTGACATACAGGCAGTTGGTATTCATTTCCAACAGTAATATTTGCAGTCAGGAAATACAAAGCTATAGATAATACAGCTGGTTTATCTATTATAATCCTTTCGGTAGGCTGTTGCTTCACATAAGTATTATGAAGTTTGCATAGTTTGATAGACTTCTGCAATGGTTTTCAGTTAGACTGCAGGTAGGCCTATGGAAAAGGGATTAAGAGAAAGGGTTGGGTTAGGTAATAAACATCCGTAAGACAAGCAGTTAGATATGCAAAGAGAGATGGGGAGCTTAATAGTCTGGCTGCTGCTGCTTCTTTTGAGGGGGGAGAGAAAAAAAGGGTGGGGGTATAGGTGAGGAGGGGGAAGGAGGAAAGTATAGAAGAGTAGAGGGAGTGAAGGTAGGGAGGGGGGTGGGAAAGGGGTTGCATAATCCAGAATAGTATTACATTGTTTATGTACAGTATGTCCCGTTCCACGCTTTGTCATTATCCTTTCTCGTTTATGTTTTTATTTCTTTTTTTGTGTTTCTCCATTTCTTTACTATTATATGTAGAAGCACAGTGACTTGGACTGACCATACCAACACAGCCTGTCATCTTCCTAGGGGCAGCAGTACTACCAGCAGAGGCACCCAACATATCTGGATCATAGCCTGCCAGAGTTGCCTCCAAACCTCCTGTTCTGTCTGAATTGCCTGTATCAGGCAGCCCTGAACCAGAGGATGGTACAGAGGTACTCTCTGATAGCAGTGTAGGTGGAAACTGGCAGGGCTTGTAGGGGAGGTGATAGACAGGAAGTCTGATACCCACATTGGCCATATAGAGATGATTACCAGTGACTCACTGAGTCATGTCCTTGCCCACCAGTGCCTCCAGGTCTGAAGGCAGAACCCAGTGGTGACGGCTTCCAGTTTGAGAAGTAATCTAACCCTGTGTCAAATTTGACAGAGAATGCATTTCTGAACACCAGTTCCTATCCCAGAACCTGCTATTCCCCTCCCTTTTGTGTCTATGACCACCCTATACATTATACAGTTTTCCCCTTACCATTGTCTACCCACTGCTGATGTCTCCTTCATCACTGGACTCTCCCTCTCTCAGTGTAAAACCCATACCCTCTCAGTCATGTCTGTGGGTCTTCACCTGCTGCCTACCCCCCTCCCCATTACCCAGCTATTACTTCCCTTACTTCCTTCCCCAATGTTCCCTTCTCAATATTAAAACAAAAAGGGCACTTGTCCCACAAAAAGCACTATCACCTATATCTCTCAACTTGATGGACTTGTAAATAATGTGTACATGACTGGCTACAGTTGTTCATCGTAAAACACACAGAATTCTGACACATCATTGAGGAGTGCGGTCATTAAATAAGTGTAAGTATTGTTGCACTTCACATGATTATTGAGTTAAGAAGTTGAAAGGTGTGGCTCTTATTCTACCTCCATCCTGCTCATTCCCTATTTGCTTTCCCATGTGTTCTGTCCTCTGCTTGCTTGTAATTTTCTTCTCTGTACTATACTCCCATTTTCAACCTTTAATCTAGTCAAAAAAGAGATAAATTCACCACACACACACACATACATATATATACATATATATATATATATATATATATATATATATATATATATATATATACACCCAAAAAGGGGTTAAATTTTAAAATAATGTTTCTGTGGTCATATGTTGCATGATAGTGGTATACAGCAATGTCACTGATTATCTAAAACCACAGGGAAATGATAGTTTCCATCCTATGGCAAAAAAAGAAAAATCCTTAAAATATACAAGTGATCTTGCCATCAGTTATGCATGCAAGCTGAGCACACATTTGTGTCACCAAGCATTAAAGAAATATGGCAAAGTTTATACTTTTCTGTGAAAGACCCTGTGGCTCTATGTGTTTATGATGTTGTATTTACATTGTCAGTGCCTTGGATGCAGGGCTTTAATCAGCTGAAGGTGGAATGTTGTTTGACAGTATTATGTTTTCATAATGTGACTGTATTCCATTTCCCTGTAATATATTTTATTTTTATGCCTTTCTTCTGAGTGCTTTAATGCCATACCTAACTGAACAAGAGAAGCATTAGAAAAAACAAAAAAAAAACAAATATAAATACAGAAGTCAACAGTCCCTAACAATAATAAGTCACATTCAACAAAGTTAAAAAAATACTCAGTGTACAACAGTTAGCTTAACACTTTCACCCTACAAAGGACTTATCCAGAACTAACTGCAGACTGCTAATCGGATCATTTACATAACTTCCAAAGATCATATGATTTGTAACAATTTACAAAAGAAGCAAAGTTCATACAACTAGTTATTTATGAATAACTTCTTAATACTAGAAAATTGAATTAAACAATAAATAATAAACTATAAATACACTAAAATTCAAGTGTATATATTGCATATAAACATTAAAAATGTAGTAATATTCTCCCAAAAATAAAAAAAATGTGAAAATTCTAAATTAAATAGCAATGAATCACAAATGTATGATTGAGCTAATTAAAACATATTCTAAACATAATCACAATTTTTTTTATATTGCCTATGAGGCAGGCTACTATATTTTGGCTGCAAACAGCTTAAGAACAAACTGGTGATGCTTATGTTTTCATTTATACCTGGAAATTCACCAGAGTTTAAGTGTAACTGCCAGATAAATTTATGTACCTCTAATTTTAACTTGCAGGGCTACCTCTGGGATTTACTTGAATCTGTTCCAAAACTACAAATAAGAACTTCCTGTAATGTGGGGATTCCTGTGTGCGTTTATATAAGGCATTTTTAATATTACCTGTAGTGATGTCATTATAGTGTTTGTATATCCTTCTATGTAGGAGTTGCTCAGTCTTTCCCATGTAGAAGGAATTACAAGAATCACAGAATGCTAAATGCACAACATCTTTCGTATCACAACTGTAATGTTGTTCTGACTTAAAGGAATAATCTACTCCATTCAGTTTAAGTTTTGTATCCTCAGATATATATTAACATTGTGAAAATATCCCACATTTTAGCATACCTTTTGTAGCTTTCCTATGAGCTGTCATAATTCATATGTCTTTAGTAAATAAAATGTGGTTGCTGAGCCACAATGCTAGCTATTTTATAGGCATACCTACCTAATGCTCTGGCTCAAGGGAATGGCAAAGGTATAAGTTCAAATCCATTCAGTTGTAATTCACATTTTTGCTATCCTTTGTTCTGCTACCCTGATATGTGTTTTGCCAATACCTTCTCTATGTATGATACAGTAGCATACCTCACTAATGCTCTGTTTCAAATCCATGCAAGTGTAATCATCTAGTCATACCATTATGTGTTCCTTTCCCTTGAAATGAAACATTCCTTTCATCGGTGTGGATGTTCTGTCATGCAATTTGGTATTGTAGTGAGGCATCTAGTATTAGTGAGCTAAGAAGTTGAGAGATATACTCCCAGCCCATCAACAATCAGCTCATTCCTTATGTTCTACACCTTTTTCATCTTGGTCATATATTCCCATTTTACAACCTCCTGCCTGGTCAATAAACATAAGAGGTTACTAGGATAACGAGCCTAGGGCCATTACAAGCCTAACCAAGTACAGCCCCTCTTCCCAAGAATATCAATGTATAAAATGGAACTAAGTCAACAACTACTGCCCCTGTCCAAGAGGGATACAGGGGAAACTCCTGGGGTAAATTTGTGGTTTCCCATCCAGTTATCCAAATTATGTTTAAACAGGGTCAATGAGAGGCAGTGTTTCACTTGAATTGGAAATTTATTCCATCAGAAAGGTAACATATCTGTCTCTCCAGAAAGTCCTGTTGATGGCATGTACTAGGTTGAGTTTGAGTTAGAGCGAGTGCATCTTATACCATTTGATTTATGAGCAGGATCCGTGATTGCTTTATATGCAAGGCAGAGGTCACATATGAATAGTCTGTAGGACACAGAGTATAGTGACAGTGTTTCAGTCTGTCAGCGTTAGGGTTGCCACTTATCTGTTTTTTTCCAGACTATCCTGAAATCAAATTGTTTCTCTGGTAGTCCAGAAAGCACTGTACAAACTCTGGTATTCTGTTTCAAAAAAGGAAACAGGCTATCAGAGTTTGTTAAATCAGCTGATTTACTATGCATTTTTTACAGAAAAGCATAATAAATTGACTAAAAGCAGGCATCAGGAATGGAAAAAGAGGGTGTTCCCATCATTGGATGTTATAGTGACATCACAAAATGGGTGGAATGTGGGTGGTTGAGGGGGCGGAAATGGGTTGGGGTACTACCTTATGCACAGGGTTTACAGGATGTGAAGCAAGTGATTAATAGGAATTGGCATATTCTGTTAACTGATGAGGAAACTGTCAAGATAGTTGGCATGAAACCTAGGTACACGTTTCCGAATGGTTTAAACTTGAAGCAGCAGTAATGCTATCCGAGGGTGTCTTTACCAGAGGGAATGTTTTTTTCTGGAACTCTGGCATGTAGGAAATGCAGTTATTATTCATTTATAGATGGATCTAGATATTTTAGGTACCCTGACACTGGATATTTGTGACACCTAAGGTGTAAAGCTGATTGCAACACACAAAACCTGGTTTATAGTGCCCACTGTATCACCTGCTTTAAGTTTTACATAGGCAAAACAAATCGCAAGTTGAGGTAACGAATTAGGGACCATGATTACCATACAAGGATGAAACGTGAGTACAGTGCCATAGCTAAACACGTATTAACTGAAGAAGGCAGTCATCAATTTAAGTTTCAGGTTTTGCAAGTTATACGGGAGAGTTCTAGAATATGGGATATAATTAATAGAACAGAAACACAAGAGTTAAAATGGATCCTATGACTGAGAGCCCATAGGGGCTCTGGATTGAATGATACGGTCCCCTTGAAACCTGTGTTAAAAGAAAGGAGAATTAAAAGATGAATTATTATGTTTGATTAAGATGAATTGTATGTATTATATATATATATATATATATATATATATATATATATATATATATATAAATCAATATAAGTTTTTTTTCCTTATCATGACAGAATAATCTACCAATGTGTTTTAATGTATAGGATTTTTTACATACACATTTGTTGTTTTACCTGCTCTTCCTTTAAATCTTAATTGGTTTACAGGTTTTTAAAAAATGGAGGGAAATATGTGGAACATGATTGGTTTCTCTATATGTCCTTGGTGTATATATATGTGATCTTTATGCACTGTTTTTATGCGTCTGAGGAAGTAACTGATGTTATGAAAGCACTTACGCAACGTTATTAATAGTTTTTTACATTCTGCTTGAAGTTCTCTGGATACTATTACTTGCTACAGTTGCCTTCTACTTGGTTTGGAGGGATATTTTTTGCATTTATCTGCTCACCTAACCTGTTGGGACTTACTTTTGGGGCTGTTATTTCATCATTTGGAAACTCGATGACTGCACTCAGTTTGCAATCATCAGCAAATTCTGTCAGCCATAGGCCTTTTGTTTTAACCTGCACATCCAAGAAGTAGATTCCAAACAATAGGGGCTCCAGCACAGATCCCTGTGGAACACCACTGGTTACTGGTCTGCTGGTGGAGGTTGAGTCACCTATTTTGACTGTGTACATTTTATCAGTGAGCCAGTTTGCAACCCACCTGACAATATACGGGTTGATCTCCAGTTAAGTGAGTTTATCAATGATGTCTGAGTGGAAAATAATGTCAAAGGTCTTGTCCAGGTCCAGGTAGGCAGTACGCATTGGCTTGCCTTTGTCCAGATCTTTGGTGACTGTCTGAAAAAAGTTCACCAAGTTCAAGAGGCAGGATCTCACTTTACCAAAGCCAAACTTATAAAAGAATAGTAATTATCTCTCTATGGTTATACATTGGATGATATTTGGCAGACAGCAATGTCAGTGGCTATATTAACTACAGATAAATGACAATTTTCATTCCATGGTAGAAATGGGAAAAATCCTTTTAATGTACTATGGTCTTAGTATTTGTAATGCAAATGAGCATTTCAACAATGTGCGTCACCAAACATTACTAAAATAAGGTTAAGTGCACCGTTTCACTGTAAGAGCTTCCATGGCTCATTGTACTCATGAAGTAAAAGCTGAAGGGTTTTGATCACCTGTTCACTGTATATTGTTTTACAACAGTTTTCCCCTCATCATCATAGTACTAACAAACTGATGAAATGTCTTTTTTGGAAGTCTTTCCTATGAGCCCTTTAATGGCATGTCATGCTAGGTAGTGCTGAGGAGAATATTAATTCAAAATTCAGGGGTTCAGTTCCATTCAGGTGCATATCTCTTTTCTTCCTATCATGTGTTCCATTCTATTAAAAGTAAACATTCCTATAATCAAATTTGTAAATTATGCCAGGGAGTTTGTCACTTCCTAATCTAATCTAATTTATGTCTGGATTCACCTGCTATTGTTGAGATGTGGGCTTTTATGCCACCTCCATCTTGCTCATTTCATATTTGATTACCTTTTGTTGCCCCCATGATTGATTCCCTTTTATCTCTGCCCTATACTCCCATTTCAAAAATATGAGATGATGACCACACAGACACCACACACACATGCCCTCAAAAGGCTTATATAAAAAGTCATCTCTATGCACTGTTCAAACATTCCCTTGAAATTTATGTTTTCTGACCATTTTTCAATATGTTCTTCTGTGTTGTCACTTCCTGATGTACTGGTCAGTAGAGTGGCAGTTAGTTCAAATCCATTGAGGTCTCCCTTGTATCACTTTGCCAAAATATCTGTATCATGCAACAATAACTTACTATGCCATTGTGAAGAGAGGTAAGCATAATATGTGAATGTGACAGCCTCTGTGTCTCAATGCACTCCAGCAGTGTTGTGTATATTGTTGTTACACTGGCCAAAAGGCTTTTAATTCCCTAATGGTTGTTATCCAAAATTTCCTTGTAATGTGTGTATTTCAATCATTTTCACTATAAGTTATTCCATGGCATCACTTGATAGCACACTGGTCTGGTGAATAACAGAAAGGCAAGGGCTTGAATCCTTGGCATGCACTAATTGGTCTTGCAAATGAGCTAAGCTTTGCTACTCATACGCCTCTTAAGATAATGTACAAATACTGCCATTATTCAAACTCATTTGATGGCTCAATGTACTCATGCAATTATTCATACTGTCAGTGTAGTGGCTGTATTTATTAGCCCCTTGAGTTATTTGTTGATTTACAGCTGTTCAGTTTGTGATCTGCGCGTGCTATATTTCATAATATGTATGTTTTATGTAGCTCTGCACTCTCACTTCTACAATAGCTCATGTTACTAATGTACTGCAATGAAAACATTCAGTGGGGACACCATAGGTTCAGTTCCCTTGAGGCTTTTATTTTATTTTATGCCATCGGTCTGCACATGTGCTACATTTCTTTGATATGTGTATTTTTATGACCCCTTTTGCTCTGACTGTTGCAGTGGCTCACCTTGCCAGAAAACTCTGGATAAACCAGCATGTGGACTGAATTAATGTATCAACTTCCCTTAGGGTACCATGTATTCCTTTTTAATGACAGTCACAGTATAGTACATGGTCACTGATAACATTCTGATGTTCTCAGGACTGGTGCAGGTGTGCTGGTACATCCCATTACTTTATTGTATCCCACCTCTCCTGTCTAGGTTCAAAATTCTTCTACAGTTACAATTTGTTATACCGCCTTCTCTGCTCTGGTTATCCAACAATTGTTTTGTTCTGCATCTCCCTTTGTACCTTTTCTGTCCACCTCTGTGGATTCTGTTGTTATACTTTAACCTGTTCTCCACCTCAGCCATCAGTAATACTTTTCCTTTCGCTGAATATTTCTCTCTCTATATACATTTTCTGTCATTGATTACATCAACATTCTATACCTGTGCGCACGTGCTCAAATCAGTTACCAGGGGTGTTCACACACAGTCACCTTTTAACTCACCTACAGATCCTTCAGTCTGGCCACATGGTTTACCATGATCTTGCTACAGATCTGTAGTGTGGCTGCATTGAAAGGCACCTTGTTGCACCAATGGCCTGATTTGAAGCATAGGCAATAAGTCTCAAGGCTCATCATGCACATAATGTGAACAGTGCTGACTTGGCTGTGATTACGGATGCAGTGATAGTGAATCCCCAGGGCAGTGTTAACATAACAAACTTATTGGAGAGGAGCTGTGATATATGATAAAACTGGTTTGTGGAGGCCAATATTTAATCCCGTAACATGGACTTAAAAATTACTAGAACACACCTGTTAGTAAAGTACTAACAAAATCCTGTCATGAGATTCTCAAGGGTGGGACAAGGTCCTGAACAGACCTGGAAATTTTGTATTGTACTTTATACTGGCATAGAAGTAACTACAGAGATCCTCACTCCCATGCCATAAACTGGTAAGTGTTTCTACCTCTCTGTTTCTTTCTCTGTTGCTCTGCATTGCAGCAGAGAGAGAGAGAGAGAAAGTTGTAAAATACTATCCATATCCATATCTGTATATAGGTGGGATTTTCCAAATGGGTAAAATGCTTTTTAACATAGGTCCAGGGAGAAAAGCTCAGTTTAGTTTTGCATTTTGCACTTATAATTTTTACATTTATAACAGAATACAAAAGATTTATATGATGGTTAACTTAACACAGAAATATGATAGCACTGAAAGACCTAGATAATATGTAATCACCCATGTGGTATTATATGACACTAAACAGTAGGTAGAGTCCCAGATAGGCTAGGATTGATTGTAGAAAAAACTGCATATTTGATATAACAATATATTGAATACACAGTCTAAATTATAGACTTACATTTGAGTAAAGCTAAGTAGAAGAGCAATGCATAGAGAGTGATTTAGTGTTACAGATGAGGGAAAAAGAGAGGCTGTAATCACAAGCAAACAACAAATTGAACAGAGATATAGTGAGAATGTATAATACAGGGAATTTCACACTCGTATGAGTGTAATGAAATAATTAATTGCCACTTGGAACTAAAGCATGGCGCAGTAAAGTACACAACTGTAAAACTGTTTTACAGTTGTACACTTTATTGTGTTCTGCTTTAGTTCCAAGAGTTGTTTTATTATTTTATTGTAGTTCATCATTATGTTGCAGGATGGCAGTTAATGGTCATTTTGTTTTTCATTTGTGTGAGTATAGGATGGTCAACTTAACATTTTAAATGGTGCAATTAGATAGGAGTAGTAGGCTGATTAACATGAGTAGGGAGCTGCTGGTGTGAAGATGAGTGAGAGTGTGTTACAGTGCTGAATGTGCATGTGCATGTGTTCACAATGAATCTGCATGTGCTCACAATGGATGTGCATGTGTTCATGATGAATGTGCATGTGCTCACAATGAATAGGCATGTGCTCACAGTGGATGTGCATCTGTTCACAATGAATATGCATGTGCTCACAATGTATGTGCATGTCTTCACAATGAATGTGCATGTGCTCACAATGAATGTGCATGTGTTCACAATATATGTGCATGTGTTCACAATGAATGTGCATGTGTTTACAAGTTGAGGTTAGAGTAAGGGCTATTGATGGGGTAGGTTTTGTGTTATGATTTAGTAGTGGTTTGTATGAAGTCTGTCAATGCAGCTTGTTAGTCATATTGTTAAAGAAAATTTTTTGTGATGTAATGTGTAGGATTGGGGTAAGCGACAGGGGCAGGGTTAGCACACATGAGTAAGGTGATAAGGTGGTAAGGTGGCATGCTTGATGAAATGCTTTAATAAGAGACCATTATGAACCACCATCTCTAGTTCACAGTGTAAGAACTAGTACCATTTTGTTTAGTCAAAGTGAAGAAAACATAATTATTCTGTCTTTTGTAAGTATGGAGCAATTCAAATTTCAGTTTATACATTTCACAGAAATTGTTGCTGTAAACTGATATACCTTTTGCTAATTTTGAAGTAATTAAACTTCCTTAGGAAGCCTCAGAGATTTGTTTCACTCATTTTACTGAATATTTGTTTCTAATGCTGAATTGATATGTTTCTGGTACAGAATGGCTCTTCAGGCATCAGGGACAAATCAGTCACTTCAGTAGGTTAGTTTGTTACTTTAGAAGTAGTTATAATTGGACAACGTTTATTTTTATAAACAAAGTCTTACCATTTCTTTGTTATTTTGTTTCCTTTTTGGTGACAGGCTTGGTCTCACTGGGCCCATCTGTTGCAATCCCTAAATCACAGCAAATGGCCAAAGACTTAATAGGCAGGTGAGCCTTTTTTCTTTGTTGGGCTAGCTCAAGATAAGGTGGTCAGAGAGGGAGAGGGTGGAGAACAGCGACCAGCATGCAGAACAGGTTATATCTAGAATATTACCAAAGATGTGATGTCAGACTGGGCAGCTCTGATGAAAAAGGCATACAGGAGAGAGTAGTGTCCTTTCACCGGAGAGTATCCAGAAACCATTTAAGCAAAACAGTACAAGCACAGTCAGAAGTACATGAACAAAGTAAGAAGAGAGACTTTAACAGTGAAAATTCTGAGGTAAGGATGCAATGATTTGTCCTTAAAATGAAAAAAGAACTATAAAATAATAACAACAATAGAACATATATTACAAATGAAGACTTAAACTGAGTTGTACAGAAATATAAAGTTTGGAATTTAACTATGAAACAAGAAAAATGCCTTAACGTTCCATATCTTAGGGAGATGGGGAAAAGAACAATTAATACATGAGGCCAAATGGAATTGTACAAAAATGTTTGCTGATACAGTAGAATTTGGTCATTGCTAGTTACAAAGGCAGCTTGCATTGAAAACAATCAGAGAAAGCTATGACAAGTTAAAACAGTATAATGTAGTGGTTTGCAACCTTCTCAAATATAAGATGAATTTAAGACTACAAGTCCAGCCCATATCGTGACCATGAAAATACTTCTCATAAACCTAAAAAGTGGTAAAATACAATTTCTGAATCTTTCTGAATAATAACTGTAGTGTAAAACTCTGACCATGTTGTTGTCTTTCATCTTTTAGGGGTTAGGGGTCGCCACAACCGAACTCCGGTCCGCTAATGATTGGCAGTAGATTTTCACAAACACCGAGGTGCCAGCTCGACGTTCAACCTTCAACGAAGGCACGCCCATTTACCATGTCTTTTGAATGCCCACCCAACCGCGGGGAGGATATGCAGACTTCACACAGAAGGCACTCCTCGCACTCCAGCCGAGAATCGAACAGGAGAACCTCTTGCTGTGAGGCAACAACATTACCACTGCACCACCATGGATGTTGTAAAACTCTGACCATAGATTGCAGTAAAGGGAAGGTGAAAATGGAGGTGTAATAGACTACCTGAATGAATCACTAAATTTCATGGAGTTCAGGAAAACAGACATTGAAATGAGCAATGTTTTCAGGTCCAAGGTAAGTAGGGTCTCCCTTTGTTTAGATGTACACAACCTATTTAAAATATCATATATGTAATAGCTTCCACAACACACACAGCATACATAAGGGTGTGACTTTCAATCAGTTGTCATCACAGCACTAGCCTTTAAAAATTGTAATAGACTCGTGTAGGACTATAGGATCATCATAAAGTTAACATGATGCAGATCTACAAAATCTACTAAAAGCATTAATTTAATCAACAACAATATCAGCTGCAAAACTGCTTAAATGGATCATAATAGAAAAACAGTTTACAATGCTGGCTTTTAAATTGAAAACATGGACTTCTAGATGCAGTATGCTTCTGGTTCATTTTTTCTACCTGCACTTTGCTGAGTGCACTAAATTTGTTAGCTGGGATATTAGCTATTTCCTTTGGGTGAGAGAGTGTAGTATTATTGTGGAATATCTCTGAGCATTGTTGAGTGCTAGTTCTTAACTTCCTGACATAGTTAAAGAAAGACTTTCAGTAGCTATTTTAAGTTCATACTCAGCTCTGAGATTCCTAATGGTTCCCTTAAGCTTTTTGTTAGTTTGTTTAGGTGTGCTATTATGGTAGGTTTAATGAAACCTTCTGTATTAAGCAATTCCTTTCGCTTTATCTTGTTATATAATTTATTTGTGGGTATTCCTCCACAGGGATTTGTTTTCAAACGTATCATACTTGTTGGAATTTAAATACAACTATTTAAGAGGGAGTAAAGGTCAGAAGCACAGGTAGCAGCCTTTGCAACACGATCCTTTAGAGCATGATTGCAGTAGCATTTATTTAAGTCATCAAGTAACTGCAGAATGTTTGCTTTTGAGAACTCCCTAAACCCAGTTATTTACAGGAGAAGTACCACCAGTTTTAAAGAAAAAGGTTATTACATTATGTTCTGATTTAACAAGTCATGATGATATATATGGAGCTGTGCAGGAAGTATCCATATTTGTGAGGATTAGATCAGAATACTAGAGCCCCAAGTAGGATGATTAACAAGACATGATGATATATATGGAGCTGTGCAGGAAGTATCCATATTTGTGAGGATTAGATCAGAATACTAGGGCCCCAAGTAGGATGATTAACTATCTGTGAAACAGAGTTCATGGTTTAATAGGTATATACTAGGTTAATGACGAAGAAGGCCTTCATAAGCCTGGCCATGCGATCCAAACCAATTGTGTCACTATGTAGCATGGGTGCCTATTAGGAGGGGTATGTTAGTTAGGAAGTTTCTAGAGGTTATGTGGGGGTGCATGACATTCTGGACATTACTGTCTGCATCTGTCTATCAGAGACATGGGGGCCAGGATTTCCCATACATTGGTGAAGGTTAAATTTAATAGAGTTAGGGGTGGACTCTGCATCACATGCATGGGGAACCTGCTCCAGGGCATAGACTGTAACACCACAGAGTCCTTCAAGAACACCTGAAATTTGGTGGTGGGCTAAGTGAAAAGACATAGCAAGGACACATTAAAGATACAAGCTACATAAAAAAGGGCAGATTAGGTAGACATTGTCATCATCATTGCGTAATGTAATGTAATACTAACTCTGAGCTGCATGGTTGAGCAGCATGGAGTATATGGTGCCTTAAGAGCACTGTGTACCCACATGCAGTATATGGTGCCTTAAGAGCACTGTGTACCCACATGCAGTATATGAGTACTACGAACCTACAACTCAGATGATTCATTTCTTTTATTTTATACTTTGTTGGTCAGGTTATTCTCATTAGGCCAATGGCCTTTTTTTAAGTGAGACCCAAGATGGTATTAATATTTACTGGAAGATTTAGCTAGGGAAATTTGAAAATTGGGACTTTGTCTTTGGTGATTCGCATGTTGATAAATGCCAGAGATTTGGACTATTTAACAAACCTAGAGTTATACTAGTTGCTAATACAGATTGAGACCCCTCCACCTTTTGTCTCTGTGCAGCTGATGGTCTAAATGTGTAAAAGTCACTGAAGCCTTGCACTGCAGGAGATCTTTCTATGGATTTAAACCATGTCTCAGTAATGGCACTAATGTCTATGTCCTCCAGACTGAGGAGAGCTTATAGAGTCTGGAGTTTCTTGCTTAGGCACCTAACATTGACCAGTAACATAATTAGCTTTCTTTGAGTTTTATATCCTATGTCAGTAAGTTTGTCAATTTGACATTGCCTTAATAGGGCTCTGGGGGTTGGATAAAGTTTTAGCCAGAATTCAGAAGTCAAGGGGAGACAGGTACAGACCATCCTTTGCAAAGCAATGTGGTTTATTAACCATGTCCTTCCATGCTGACAGATATTAAATCTCTCTGGATAGACACCAGAAACTAAGCCAATTATTGGATTCCCTGTGGGATGCACTGTTGCAGATGCTGGGTGGGAAGACTGATCTGATGAGAGAGATGATTTTTCTGAGCTATGATGCAGAATCAGAATTGCCTAGACATGATATGGCCTTGCTTTGTCTAATAATGGTGGCTGCCAAAAAAGCAATTCCTAGAAAATGGAAATTAACATCTAAACCAACTATACTGGAAGTAGTGAATATATTAACAGTGATAAAACAACTGCACTTGAGATCTTTAGAAAAGGATAGGAGCAAACTACATAAAAATGGGAATTGTGGGAACAATACATACAAGGGAGGAATGAAGTCTAAGAGGCGACAGTACTTAAATGAGTTATGCAATGTTTAAGTGAGAAAAATTGGGTAGATTATAACTGATGTATAATGTTTCCAACTGGGAGTGTGTCAGTATGGTTTGTGATGTAAAATGGTTGAGACTAGGATTGTGTTGGTGTGTTTTTTTCCCATTTATATAAATGTATGATTGCCTATGTAGTAAGTGATGGTTTAATAAAAATGTTTCTTGTTTAAAAAAAAAGGCAGGAGTTGAATAATTTATGTAATATTGGTTAGGTTATATGATGTTTATCAATATATGAGAAGTATGCTTGTTATGTTACTATAGTTTGATTGCTTTTATTATTAATGTAAATTTGCCTGTCACAAGTGAAAATTTAATAAATGTGTTTGGAAAAAAAAGAAACTAAGCCAATTATTGAAGTCAATCATCTTTTGTTCATACTGTGGCATCATCCTTGGTGAAGGTAGAATGCTGCCCAATGTAAATCACATACCTGCCTGAAACACATACCTGCCTGAAACACATATTCAGAGAGCTCAACAATGTGTCTCTTCATGTAGTCCAGTGATGTACCCCTCAGGTCATTAACACCCACATGGACTATGATAGAATCATACTGGCACCCGTGGTGTTATGGCTTGAGTGCATGTTTAACTGGTTCCAGATAAGTAACTGTTACCTTCTCCTTGTTAATTCCATTAAGTGGTGCACCTGTGTATTGCACAATGGAGTGCCCTATGACAAGAGTCCTGGGTAATGGGTTTGCTTGCATTATGAGCTTTGTTTCTATGTCTCCACTGGATGTAGGTGCATCTGTGGTGCTTGATGTTGCTTTTGATGTGTGCTTTAGAGATTGCTGAGGATATTCTTTGCCATTTATGGCTTAGGAGGTCTTTGAGGTTTGGGAAGATTGCTTTTTGTCCCTCAGCATAAGTTTGTCTATGTGTGTGTGTGTTTGTGTGTGTGTGTGTGTGTGTGTGTGTGTGTGTGTGTGTGTGTGTGTGTGTGTGTGTGTGTGTGTGTGTGTGTGTGTGTGTGTGTGTGTGTGTGTGTGTGTGTGTGTATGTGGTAGACACTATGTGTAGTGAATATAGAGTGTGCATGTTCTTAACAACCTTGCTTGTATGCAAGATGTTTGCCTCCAGTGAAATTGTGTGCGTGTATCTCTCATGTACTTAAATTATTGTCTGTGAACATGAGACAATTGTTACATTGTCTCAAAATGCCTGTATCTCCCATCTAGCTATGAATACATTTGGAAATTGCATGTCCATGTTATCCGGACCGGTATTGGAGTGGACTAATGTAGGTTGCGGACTAGGTTATAGAGAGATCTCCTTGGGTGGTTTCTGGTGTTTGGTACTAGACTAGGTTAGACTGTGCTAAGATACTAGTGTTTAATGTGTGATCTAGCTGATCTAAGCTTGTCTCCATCCAATGACTTTGTTTTAGCCACACTAAGTTAAAGGTTTCAGTTGTAAGGGTAGTTTTATAGATAAAATTTACTTTCTGGGCATTTGTGTCTGTACAGGGCACTGCTAACCTCTTGTTGTAAAAACACCAAAAAAGTATGCCTGCATTTATAATGTCAAGGAAGCAGTGTACATGCTGACCATTGGCAGTGCAGGTCAGCCAGTTTATTGATGGATATTTGAAGTCACCCAGTAAAAAGGTTTTGGGTTTAGTGGGCTTTTGAGCTGTTAAGATAGCTATCTTTCTCAGAAGTGGACATAGAGGATGTTCTATAGCTAGCTATGAAGTGATTCATATATGGTATCCCAAGGAATCTGTTAGAAGGTAATGATATCCATGGCAAATATTGATACCCCCATACAACTGCCAGTGGATCTGAAGATATGAAAAGCATTATACTCAAGAATACAGGGAGTGCTTTCATTGTTCTGAAACCATGCTTCTGTAACTATGCATATACGAATGTGTTAACAATCTAATTAATTTACAGATGCTGGCAAAATAAGCAGGTTGGGAATGCATTTTCAGTTGTGCCACCACACTGAAGTTAAAACACGTTCTGAAAAAAAGTTTATACTATTGACTATTTGCACAAATGGCAGAGTAGGGATGAAGTTGTACAATGGGAGTTACATAAGAAATGTTTTCCATCACTGAGATTATTTTCTATCTAATTAAGTTCAGTATGGACATTAGATTGAGCTCTCCAAGTAAGGAGAACTAACTTCACTTCGTATGTTTGGGAACAAAGCACAATACCCTGTTTTTAGTCCTTTATTAGGCATTATGTGTACAGAAGCTTCAGCAGTATGGACTGATGCTCAGTACCTATTATGGATAGTTATAACTTCTGTGTGATTAGCAATGACATGACTAGTAAGCAAATGGAAGCTCATTTCAGGTAGGCAGGGCATTCTTTGATTTAAACAGATTACCTATCTTTATTATATTATTAATTGTGTGTGTTGGTATATATGTTTTGCAGAATATTAGAAAGGGAGATAAATGAATAATCTGTTTTAGGGATTTTTGACTTTGTAGCAGCCTAACTTTTTTTGTTCCTTTTTTGCTTCCTCCTCCTCCACCCATCATTTAACTGACCTGGCATCCCGGTTTCTGTTGGTGTTAGGTCTACCAGGTCCTGATACCTTCCCTTAGACTTAGTTTGGTGTAATGTTAGGGCTGGTTATAGAACAAGGCATTTGGCTGCTGGGCATGTTTGTGCATCCATCAGAGGAGGGTTACTTTTTATAGACTACCTGTTTCAATCCTCCCTGTTGCATAGCCATGGTTTAGCCTGGAGGAGGGGAATTGGTGAGCAATGGAGATGTGCTGTGTTTCACCCCGCTTCTGCAGCAGCTCAGCCATATCTCCAGTCTTAAACTTCTCTTGTAGGCATGCCTGCCATGTGAAATCCCCTGCCTTCTCCAGGGATCATCACTGTGTGGGCCCATGGACCTGCCCACCCACCTCTGAGATGGTTATGCCAGTCCCTCCCTACTGCTCCATTAGTTGCCCGAGCCACTAATCAAATGTATGTTGGCTGGGTCGTAGTCAGGGCCTTATCCTTCCACACCACTGGCTTGGCTTTAACAGCCTAATGTTTATGCTAAGTGGTATATAATAATTTGGAAGACATCACTTTTTTTTTCTTTTTTGCAGATGAATCCACATATGACCAACATAAGGGTAGGGGGAAATGTCCCAAATGATGTACTTCAGACTATGGATCCTCAGGAGGAGAATGCAGTTTTGAGCAGAAAACAGAGGTTGTGGCAACTGTTGATGTAAAGAAAAGCTAGCTTGCTTGGCAGGAACTCATAGGATAGTGTGGTCTGTCCGAGCAGGGAATTACTGCACATGGTATAAAGTGATAATGGTAAGCAGCACTGTGTCACTGATTAAGGTGTCTGATTCACCTGCTTGCTGTTGCTGTTAAGTATGCATGATTTGATTTTTTGGGTGGGGGTTGAATGGTTGACTAACTCCCGTAACCTGCTTATTTTTTATTATGTTTTAGTCTTGCCCTTGTTGTTGTGATCATGTCTACATATAGTTAAACAATTCTGCAATGGATGAGATCATACTTCTGTTTAATAACTATATTTGATTAAGCTGTTAGGGAGAGGCAGTGTTAAAAAGATTTAATTTACTATGTACTGCATGAAAGAAGAGTTTTGAGTATGGAGGAAACCAAGGCAAAAATATTGCCCCTGTTTTCTAAAGATACCTCAAGTCTTACCCATTGGGCTGGTATGATATGACTTATTTTATTTTGACATCTGTTGTCTGGGTTAGTCTGAGTGGGCAAAACCCCTTTTTCAGTAGAGGCCTGAGGAGAAAAGCTCCAGTTATAAAAATACAAGATACAAGATACATTCATGTAAGTGCCAGTTGTAAAATAAAACAAAAAAGTTGTAAAATGAGACAAAAATACTAATTAATTAAATTCAATACCTTACAAGAAATTAACCACGGATGCAGTCTAGATTGTCAGTGACATTTATGGAAGGCATGAATACAGTCTAGATTGTCAGTGACATTTATGCAATGCAAATTATCTGTAGTACTGCCCATAGTTAGGAGTTATTTCAGGATGTAAATTTAGAAGAAAACAGAATATAAGGGGAGGAACTGGTGTAGTGGTGGAGATCAGATTAAGTTGGGTCAGGCCATAGGCAGGACCAAGAATTAAACAGGTTGTCTCTTACTGATTTTTTTAAAGCAGTTAGTGTTAGAGATAGTTCTTAAGCACAGAGGCAGTTTGTTCCAAGCATTCACAACAGAATGCTTGTAAAGCAGTTTACCTATGGTTTTATTAGGTTTATAATTTTCCAGGAGCTGTTGGTGAGAGCTTTGTAGAGTATGATTGGTTGTGTAGAAAGAGATGAGAGCTGAGAGAGTAGGACAAGAGGAGGGTTTGTTTAGGATGGAGTGGGTCAGGTGTAGTTGAGTTAGAAGGAGTTATTGGTAGAATTCAGGACATTGAAAGGTTTTTCAATGCTAGGCAGTGGTGTGAATGGTACTGTTGGTTCACAGCAAATCTGGCAATTTTATTATAGGTGTTTTGTAGTTTAGACATAAGATTGGATTGTATGTTAGGTAAGGGAGGATAGGGTGGCATACAATAGAGTGGAAATTAGGAAGACCTGTGTGAGAGAACATTTAGATTAATTTGTGATGTATTTACTATGCCTATATAGCATGTCTAGTTTTTGGTGAGTCCTTTTGATGCGTTGTTGAATATGCAGATTGAATTTAAGTTGATCATTGATTGTTACACCAAGAAATTTTGTGTGTGGTTCTACTGAGATAGTTTTGTTATTTAGGGAGGTGACAGTGAAAGTATTTTTGTGTTGTTGGAGAGCTTTAGAGAGAAAGAGGAGAAGGTTTGTTTTCTTGGGGTTGAGTAGGAGTCGATTACTAGCTAGCCATTGTTCTACAGAGTGGAGTGATTCTTGAATAAGGGAGAGAAGGTGTGAGAGATTGTCAGTCTCATCAGCATTATATATTTAAACTCCATGGGCTCCACCTACATTACAGGGGATTCCAGAATCCAGACCTACACATGTTGCTAGTATCTTCCTATCACAATCAAAGGGAAGATGATGTGATCACTATCAACAGTGCGTACCAAACAAGTCACACTAGTACTAATCGACAGTGCACATGATCATACTCAGGACTTGCATGACTGATGTGACATGAGAGACCAGGAAATTCTCTTTATTTTGTACATTTTATGCTTGGACTACAATAATCCATAATATCATAGCAATAATCCATGATAAGGGTTGGTTTTATGATAAGATTTACTCTGTCCTGGCTAGACTATTTGATTCCATTGGTTTCACCATAGTAAGTCTTGCTGTTCAGGAAAAAAACTCCACTAAAAGCCCTAACTCTTTTTAGAGTACTCTATATTAATTACATTTTTAATAGAACACCCTATGCATTGGAGTAACTGTTGAGCCATAACCAATAATAGTTAAAAGCTATGAAAAGCAAGAACTTGTCTTTAAATAATTGACCTATATTCATATCCCATTTCCTTAAAACATTTATTTAAATCATGTAACTGATGTGCACATTTTTGCAGGCTAATATGACATGAGTGCCCAGTGGTCATATGAACAGTGGCTATGTGACTTCAATGTCCAATCGCTGCCTACCTGAGAGGTTAATCTGGAGATAGCAGCAGGACTATGCAGTTAGAGGGATCTTTACTGCAGGAAACCAGTTTAAAGAGAGTCAGTACTGACCAAGCTCTACACAGATAAAGGATTAGTAAAGAAATGTTGCTAAGTTTGAACCCTGTTTCCTAAGCCATTGTTTTTTTTTTTTTTTAGATTGTACATAGAAGAGTTGGTCATGGATGAGCTGACATAGGAGGTTTCAGTGTCTGAGAGGACCATGCTTTTTACATTTTCTGTCCTCTCAGTTGGATATTTCAAGGTATTGATGGATTTCAAACTTGCACCTAATATTTTAAAGTATACACACCTATCTTACTTCTTATATACTAAAGAATCATACATTTCACTTTCAGCTTTTCCTCCTTGGGGTCATAAAAAGTCTAACTTCATTAGGGAAGCAGAAATAATGGCAATTGTGGGTGTTGCTGGAACACAAGAGTGGAGTTTGATGGCTAATTCATTAGCTTCTTGTGAAGGACTCTGTAAAGATGTGTTTATGTCACTTTGTTAAACTAGGCAGGTGCACAGGGGGACAAAAATTTAATACCATGAAAGCAGCTAGGGCATTTCTTGCTAACATTGTACAATACAAAGTTAAACTGCAAAAGGAAGCTCTGCACTCTGGGAATAAGCTGGTTTCAAAGGGCAATTTACTGGGAAGAGTATAATGGCATTGCAAAAAGAAAAGTGTTACAGGGCTGGCAAGAAAAGCCTCATAGGAGGACAAAAAGATAATTAGTCATTCTAAAAGTATGTAAGAGGATGAGTAGGCAGTGACCCTGCTGTTCTCAAATAGGAAGGCATTATATTGTATCATATATACTTTTAAAACAATGTATGGGGTATTTAGGGCTTTGGGGATCGTAAAGCCATGGAAAACACAGACAGCCATATCTTTTTATAGACATGTATAGTTTTATCTATGAAAAATGCCACATTCAAACTAAGCAGAGACAAAAAAAATAAATAAAAATAATAAAAATAACAATATATGCATAAACAATTACAGTTTAAACCTGCGGAGAGCATACCAATGGTGCAAGGGTACCACACATTTAGACCAGCTTCTACACAAACAGGGACTAAAGGTGGAGGTGTCTCGATTTATCAAAACTAAATATACCTCAAAGGTGGTCAAACAGGACAATGCACTTGAGCTTCTCCATGTTCAAATCACCATAGGAAAAATCAAATATCACTTCCTTGCAAGCTATAGGTCCCCCTCTATGACCCAGGAAACCCATGATATGTATTTAAACTTACTGGAAACACTGATCATCAAACCCAATAACATATTCATGGGCAACCTTAATTACCCTACTATCAACTGGGAATCATATACAACCCCAAACATACAGGCACAGAGATTTCAGGATTTTGTAAATGCAAACTGCCTGGCCCAGATTATCAGTACACCAACCATAAGTGCAACCATATTGGATCTGGTCCTCACTAATATGGGAGAATGCTGCACCCCCTAATGTAATGTCTACTCCGGTAAGGTCAGACCAAAAAATGGTCTCCTTTGAAGTAAAAGTAAAACCTGGAATCCCAGTTAATTCTGGAATATTCACAAACTACTCTAAGGCTAACTTCCTATTATTAAGTGATAGCCTGGTAAAATTTCAAAGCCATATAAAACCTGAGAACACTGCTGCCTGTGCAGAACTATTCACAGAAACCCCGTACAAGCATGCTAATAGCTGCATAGATAGGCAGCTGTACCTACCAGGAAGAAGTACAGAACTCACTCAAAAACAAGGCACCCTGGTGGAATCACAGAATCAATAGGCTGTATAAGAGAAGGAAGAAAATCATGGTAAAAATTAGGAGGTGCAGCACCCAGCAGGATAAAAGCACTCTCATCAAACTAAACAAATACCTCAGAGGACAAATAAAGTCTACCAAAGCTAAATTTGAGGTAAATTTGGCCTCTCAGGTCAAGGACAACCACAAGGCATTCTTTAGCTATGTCTGCATTCTTAAAGGCAATACACAATTGTGTGCAGAGCTCATTGTAAATGGAACTACCTATACTGAGCCAGAAGATATAGCAAACATACTGGCCAACAAATTCAGCTCCAACTTTTCCCCTCTCTCACTCCTCCTCAACCTTCCCTCAGGCAATGCCATCAGATATAACTCCCCTTGCTATCACTAGGGAACAGGTCCTTAAAGCTCTCTAAGGCCAAGAGCACTGCATCAATGGGACCAGACAATATCCCAGGATGCCTTCTACCTAGCATGAAGCATGACCTTTCAGCACCTCTGGAATTGCTGTTTAACCATAGCCTCCAAACAGGCTCCATGCCTCATGAATGGAGAACAGCAATAGTCATCCCTCTGCACAAAGATGGGCCTGCTACAGTACAGACCCTGGAAACTACAGACCCATAAGTCTCACTAGTCTCATATGTAAAGCCATGGAAATAATTATTATGGAAATGATCAGTAATGACATAGGAAACCTCCAGACACTGGAGCCAAGTCAACCCAATTTGGTTTCTCCAATGGTAGGTCATGCCTACTCAGCCTGGTGGACTTCTTTGAGAAAGTCACCAAAACAATGGATGAGGCAAAATGGTTCACACTGCCTACCTTGACCTGACCAAGGCATTTGACACAATACCCCACTCGGGCATAGTTGACAAACTTAAGAGGTTAAGTACAAACCCTTTTGGCTCCCAGTGGATAGCTGGCTCACATACAGGACCAAGGAAGTTAGAATTGGGGAGTCTACCTCTACAAAGAGGCCAGTCACAAGAGGGGTGCCTGGGACCACTCCTTTTTGGCATTTACTTCTCTGAAGTCAAGGAGTTCAATGTCAGTGGTCTCTGGCTGACTACATTTGCTAATGATTGCAGATTAGGACCTGTCATTGAATGACCCACTGACACAAATGTTCTCCAGGAAGGGTTGACACAGACAAACAACTAGTGTTAGAGACATGGACTAAAACTAAATGCCAAAAAATGCATAATAGACTCCTTCGGGCAGTCATCCACCCCTGGTAACTATCATATTGACAACATACCACTAAGAGTTAGTCCAGTAGTCAGGGACTTGGGGACACACATAGACAGCAATCTATCCTTTGACCATCACATGTCTATGGTAGTGATGACATTGTTTTATGTTGTGCATCTTATAAACAAAGGTATCACATCCAGGTCCAAGGAAGTCATTGTTCCACTGTATCTGACATTCATTAGACCTATCATTGAGTACAGTTCCATCTTTGGTATATATCTAACCAGGTATATCCAACAACTGTAACTGCCACAGAAATTCCTCACTAAAAATACAAGGCATAAGTAACATGTCCTATGCAGACTGCCTAAAGGCTCTATCCCTGTATTTTGTCTCTTACAGACTCTTGAGTGGAAATCTATGCTGGCATACAAGGCATTGTCAGACCCCACTCTGATGGACCTCCTGTGAATCCAAAAAGCAAACAACACCATAATTACCCATTCTAAAGACTTATACCTTGCCTGTGATATAAATAGGACATGGTGGAGAGACAGGTATTTATCCCAGAGACTACCCCTTCTCTGGAACCAGCTTCCCATGCATGTCAAGCAGAGTTCCTCCCTACCCAATTCAAGTGTAACTTGGACAGTTGGATGGGGAACAGGAAATTCATCCCTGGTTTGGCACCTATATCTCTTATGGACAAAGGCTGTCTGTAAAGATTCATCTCCGAGGACCCTGCTTGTAAATGTTTCACCTCAAAAGCCCCTGCTAACACCTATAAAGGGTATCAGAACTTGTTAGAGATTTGGGATGCATGGCTAGGCTTAAAAAGGCCATTGTGGTCATTAGCCTAGTAAACACATATGAACCTATGAACTATGCAGTCATTACACTTTTGCTTGGGAAGATTTTTAATCAGCAATGTCCAAAAGTAAAAATATATGTTTCCAGAATAATTACAGCAAAGTCATTGAATGCTTCCAATAAGTATATGGGATGCTGACTGCAAATATGTCTGTTTTCACTGGAAGAGTCCAGCCTCACTTTATTGCAAACGTGTACACTGGACAGCCCTGTATGCAGCCTATAAGAGCTCCATTTGCAGCCAATGGCTTGCCATCTCCATCTCTTTATTTTTATACTGCACTGCCATGTTCCACAACTATTACAGAGTTATATGACCCCTTTTAGGTTCATAGGTTCAAAGGTTGGTACTAGGCTATCGGCCCTAGGGCCTATGCAAGCCTAGCCATATTTCTTCCCACAATATTTACTTCTCTGGGCCCCTGTCTAGCAGGGCGACTGACATGATCCCCAGGGTGAATTTCCTATCTCCCATCCAATCATCAAGGTTCCTTTTGAAGAGGGCCAATGAAGCACTCTGCTTGACATGTATGGTTAGTCTATTCCAGAGTAGGGGGAGTCTCTGTGTCAAGAGCCTATCCCTCCAGCATGTTTGACTCATTGTGATGACAAGGATTAGATCCCTGGAGTGTATGGCTCTGAGGGATTGTGATTTCTTTAAGTGGAACATGTCCAACAGCTCAGGGTTTGACATGGCCTTGTATGTTAAGCAGAGATCGCCTCTGAGTAGACGATATGCCACAGAGTATAGCTGGAGTTTTTTTAGATGGTCAGCATATGGCATCTGCTTTAGGCCTGTGATTCTTTTAGTGAGGTATTTCTGTGGCCTTTCCAGCTGTTGCAGATGTCTTGTGAGGTACATATCAAACGGGGCATTATACTCTATAATAGGTCTAATGAGGGATGAGTACAGTGGGACAATGACCTCTTTTTTTCTGGATGAAAAGCCCTTAGTGATGAGATGTGCCACATAGAAGGATTTCCTGACTGTTGTGGCGATGTGGTTATCGAAAGTGAGACTACTGTCCACCTGTGTCCCTAAGTCTCTCATCACACTTTCGATGTTTAGTGTCCTGCCACCTATGTGGTAATTCATGGGTACATGTTTTTTTCCAAAGGGGATAACTAAACATTTCTTGGCATTAAGCTTGAGCCCATGCCTCTGGCACCAGGCATCTGTTTCTGTAAGGTCATTTTGTAGAATATCCACATAATTTGGGGATTCAATAATGGCTCCCAGTTTGCAGTCATCTGCAAACTTTGTTAGCCAGAGTCCCTTAGTGTTGGCTTGTACTTCATAGAAGTAGATGCCAAACAAGAGTGGTCCCAGGACTGAACCCTGAGGTACTCCACTTGTCACTTGTCTGGAGCTGGATTTGGAGTTGGCTACTTTTACAGTCTGGGTTTTGTCAGTAAGCCAGTTGGCAACCCATCGAGTGATGTAGGGATTTATGCCCAGCTTAGTAAGTTTATCTATTATTCCAGAGTGGTGGATGGTGTCGAAGGCCTTGGCAAGGTCCAGATAGGCTGTCTGGACCGCCTTACCCTCGTCCACAGCTCTGGAGACTGATTCAAAGAAGTCAATCAGATTCAAGAGGCAAGATCAGCCCTTCACAAACCCAAACTGGGTGGGGTCCAGTGTTGAAGGTTGCCAATGTGTTTGTTTATAAGTTCCATGATAATGCGTTCCATGCCCTTGCAGATCAGGCTTGTCAGACTGATGGGACGGTAGTTCCCGGGATCCAAGGCGGATCCTCCCTTGTGGAGCAGGATAACTGTAGCTGTGCGCCACTCAGTAGGCACGAAGCCTGAGGTGAGGCTATGATTAAACATGACACTTTGGTGAGGTGCCATTTCATTTTGTAGTTCATGTAGTATACAGCCTGGGATGTGATCTGGTCCCATGGATGCTGTATTCTTAGCCTTGGAGAGTGCGGTTTCTACCTGTGTGGCCATGATTATCGGAATTTGGCAATCTTTTGGTATTGAGATGGGCCCTTTAGGGGGTGAGAGGGGGTGAAGTTGGCACTAAATCAATCTGCCAGGATATTGGCAATATCTTTGGGATCAGTATATTTAATGCCATTCTGTTGTAGCTCAGAGCAGATCTGAGCATTGCCATTTAGATTCTTGACATAACTATAGAATACCTTGTGGTTGTCTTTGGAATCTTTGGCAATTTTATTTTCGTAACTAGCTTTTGAGCATTTTATGAGGGATCTCAGCTTCTTACTGAGGCTAGTGAGGGAGTTTTTTGCATCCTGGGATTTTCCTCTTTTTTGCAACAGTTTCTTCCTTCTGTTGTATAGTTTGTTTATAGCAGGGGACCACCAGATTGGCTTCCTTTCTTTGGAGAAGAGCATATTGGTTCTATTTGGGATGGCACAATTCATGCACGAGTGGATTTGCTTGTACAGTGCCTTAGTGTAGGATTCTGCAGTCGATCTTCCAGATCCCATCTGTGTGGGTGTTGTGAAGTTTGTCACTTCTGACTTCAGTAGCTTGAAGTTGGCTTTGGAGAAGTTTTTTAAGGAGGTTTCCTTACTGGGGGTGGGGGGTGGGCGTGGGATATGGATGTCAAGGGTGATTTGCTTATGATCAGACCTGACCAATGAGGGGGTGACCATTGGTGTGGAGCATCTATCTCCCATGTTGGTAATGACCAGGTTTAGGATATTGGAGCCCCTGGTGGGACTATGGCTTAGTTGATCCAGGGCGTTGGAATTTATGAATTCCAAGAACCGTTGGGAAAAGGAGTTTGTAACCAAGTAGTTTTCCCAATTAATGGTAAGGGTAGTTTTAATCACCCAGTATTAGGGTGTTTGGTTGTATCTTAATATTTTCCAGTATGTTTAGAAAGGTGTAGTGAGAATCTTGGGGCATGGCGGGGGATCTGTAGCAAGCTACAATTTGGATTGCAGTCTTCCCTATTGTTAGTTGCACCTCGAGAATTTCAGATACATTGTATTGGGCAAGTAGCCTGGAGGTGTGAATATCCTTGGTGAATATGGACACTCCTCCACCTTTAGTGTTTCGGTCTTGGTTTTGTGGCCGAAAAGTGTGGTAAGAATTGTAGCCTGGTATTGCAGGGGTGCTCTCTGGAGCCTTGAACCAGCTCTCAGTTACTGCACAGATATTGATGTTCTCCATTTTTAGGAGTGCCTCGAGAGAGTGCATTTTGAGGTTTAGACTTCTAGCATTGAGTAGCATTACCTTTAGATTTTGCATGCTTGTATCTGTTATGGTGGTGGTTTTATCCTTTGATACTTGCCTAAAAGGCACTATAGGGGTGGCAAGAGCTTTAGCCCGTAACCTGAATCCCAGGGTGACAGGTGAAGACCATCTCTGGCAAAGCATCATGGTTTGTTGATCATGTCCTCCAGGCAGACAAATACTGGATCCCCTTTGAATGACACCAGAAACTTAGCCAATTGTTGAAGTCAATCATTTTGTCCTTATACTGTGGTATCATTCTGGGTGAAGGCAGGATGCTACTCAGGGCTAGGGTCATACCTGCCTGGGTCACATGATCCAAGAACTCTTCCATGTCTCTTTTCATGTAGTCCAGGGAGGTACGTCTCAAGTCATTCACTCCAGCATGGACAATGACAGAGTCGTATTTGTACTTGTTGTGGAGTGACTTGAGTGCATGCGTTATGTGGCAGATCCTGGCATCCGACAGGCAGCTGACTGCAATTTTCTCCTTGTTCAGCCTGGTGAGTGGGACATCAGTGTGCCTGACTATAGAGTCACCTATGACTAAAGTGTTGGGTACATTGAATGTAATTATTTGCAGTACTTTAAAATGAATGTAACTTTATGGTGCTGAAACAGTTGCAGAGGTAATGTAGAATCCATTGCTTCCCGTTTCACACATGTCGCATCACTTAGACTGCACCATACTGATTCCTACTGTGATGATATGTGATGTGGTTTGGGATACTAGAGTGAGTGGCAGAGAGCACTGTTTTTTTCATTCAGGAATTACAAAAACTTTAAAATTAGTAAAAGTTTTTGCAAAGGCTGGGGTGTAGGAAAGTTAGTTGTGGAAAGTAGCAGAGTAGTTGGAAGAAGTAGTAGGCATTTTGTAAATAGTGATTACTTTTTTAAAATAACTTTTGGCACTGTTTTGTTGTGGCTAGAAGAAGTTAAGTTTTATTTTTGCTCACTTGATAGGCGAGTGGTTACATAATTTTCAACACTCATTGACTTCAGATATTTTTTCTATTATTATTCATTTAGATTAGTTTTCAGAGAGTGCACTATTCTGTGTGTGTGTGTGTGTGTGTGTGTGTGTGTGTGTGTGTGTGTGTGTGTGTGTGTGTGTGTGTGTGTGTGTGTGTATGTGTGTTTGTGTGCATGTGCGTGTGTGTGTGTCCGTGTGCATGTGTGTGTGTGTGTGTGTGTGTGTGTGTGTGTGTGTGTCTGTGTGTGTGTGTGTGTGTGTGTGTGTGTGTGTGTGTGTGTGTGTGTGTGTGTGTGTGTGTGTGTGTGTAGGTTTACTATCAAAATATTGACGTTCATATACATCAATGGCTGATATTCCAAAAATGACATCATCCTGCATGAATACTAATGAGTTAAAATATCGACATTCGCTGATATGCAATCTCGATCTCCTAAGGTTTGGCAACACAAAAAGTCGACTAACACTCGACTTTCTGCATTTGCTGAACCAATGTTTAACATTTTGATAGTAAACCGTGTGTGCATGCGTGTGTGGTTGTGTTTGTATGGGTTTATTTTGGGGAGGGAAAAGTGAGAAAAACCAAGCCAAATTGTGTTTTTGCCACTGTTTTGTAATTATAGGAGAGAGCTCTTTATAATGGATTAGCTCTGTAATACAGGTTATCCATGTGCTATGCTTTTTATAACAGAGTTATTTTAAGTATGTTGTCTTCTCTTGCTTCAGTTTTGATAAAGGAGTTTTGCTACATAGCTAAAGTAGTGTGATGGATCATATATTGCCTTTCCATTTACTGCAATAAAGTTCCCTTCGATTCTCTACTACTGGCATCATCCTTCCTCGGACAACAGGGTGCAGACTGCTTTTAGTGTGTATACCTACCATGGAATATATGCCTGGGTGAACTATTGGATCCTTTGTCTGTTTTCATTGTTCAGTACATAAAGCTGTGAAAGAGAACCATTGCTGTGCTATGCTTTTTATTATGCATATTGTCATCTCTTACCTGTTTTAAAGACATTTTGCTAAGTAGCTAAGGCAGTATAATTGGTGCATTGCTGTGTTATTATTTTCACTGTCATATTATGACCATTTACTTATTTTTAGGAACTGCTTATAACCGACCTGTTTAAAATGTCCAGTTCAGGTTTCTCAGTGACAACCAGTATTCAAGTTATAATAAAATAACAAACGATACATAGTATGCATAAGTAGTTAGTGAAGACATAAGTAGATCTAAATATAATGTATCAATGGTAACAAATATTATTTGAGCTTTAAAATGATACAGTTTATAAAAAAAAAATTAACTAAGGAGTGATTATCAGAAGAAAGGTAAGAGGTAATAAATATGACTATTTATATATACATAGATTAATAGCATATATTGAGCAGAGGGACAATATTGATAAGGAGACAAATGGAAAGGGCATTACAAGGGTTTAAATAATGTGGCCAGAAATAGAGCATTTGTACTGGCTCTCTTTTATTAGGTATGTTTTAAATTAAGGTCTGAATTTGGTTTGTGGTGGGAGGTCCTTTAATCTGGAGGGGGAGTGGATCTTGTTAGAGTTTGTATGCTAGCAGTGAGAAACTGTACTGGTGCAGTGTAGCGTTGTTCTAGGTATTTGTACAACTGGCTCTGTCAGGGATTGTCTTCTGATGCTGTGGGTGTGGATAGGAATGGGTTTTGCAGGGTTGGGGGTGACAGTGTCCCGAGATAAAGCAATGGTTTGAATACTACAGACCATAGTAACAGCTTGTCTCTTGGTTTATGACCAGCCAGATAGCCTTTTATATTGAGAGTCAGTGGTGGTTTTGGTTAGGGAAGCTGATTATGAATTAACAGATTTTGTTGTACAGTGATTGCACAATTAAGGATTTTTTCTTCAGTGCTCTAGTAAATAATATTAGTCCATATTCTAACTGAACAGAGAACAACTTTACATATGCTGACTCTAGCTGGGGTGAACAGAAAGTGATAAATCTTACTGGACTAGAATCGTAAGTAGTTGATTTTTTTTAAATCTAGTTTTTGAGATGCAAATATGAAAGTTCAAGAATTGATAGGGCCATATGCTGGGGCATTTCAAAGCAGCAATGGTTCTGATGGGATGGTTGTTTTGTTTTCTAATGTGTGTTAGTTTTTTTTTTTTTGATAGTTTTTGTTGGGTCACAAAATCACAAATATACTTTTATTTAGATTAAGCAGGTTTTTTTCTTGAATTGAGCTAAGAGCTGAGAGTTAAACGGTCTTATTGGAGCTACTTTTGTAGTTTGGAGTGAAACCATGTCTGTGTAGTCTATTAACAGGAGATGGTAAAGATAAGAAGGAAGTTTTTTATAAAAATAGAGAAAAGTAGTGGTGCCAGGACGGACACTAGGGAGACAGCTGTCTGGATACAGATATCTGTAGAAGTAGCTCATCTTATTTTACCTTAAAAGCTCTCTAGCTTCAGCTTTTGTAAAGAAGTAGGTAAAGAGTGATTCAGAAATATTGCTGTACTGTTATTTTCACCATCACAGTATGGCATTGTCTCTTGCATCTGTTTTTCTATATTAATTTTCCTAAAAATATTAAGTACCTCTCAACCTTTTAGTGCAAGAATTCTGGGCTAAGCCAAAAATAATGGGAAGGGAAAGGCACAAAATCAGGGACAAATTTTAAATATTGCTCTTTCAAACTCTGAAAGTTGCTAGAATAACAAGTTTTATACTGGCAAGCATTTTCTGAAGGCTATGAAGTTTGAAACACATATCTGTCATTATTTAATGACTTAATTCCTCAAAGATGAAATTTTATAAGGAATAGACCAAATATAAGGTAAAATCTGTCCAGTGTGCAAAATTCTGGACAGTTGAGTGGTATGGACGTGCTATGCTACACTTTTAACAGTATGTGTATGTTATCATCCCTTTATTAATGTTTTATAAAGGAATTTTGGATAAGTGAAGCAGTGTGTCTGATGTATTGCTATGCTGTTATTTTCACCATCAGAGTATGGTATTGTCTCATGTTCTACTTTTTATAAAGGAATTTTGCACAGAAGGGAAGGTAGTGGACTATAGTAGTACTATTTTCACTGCCAGACTATAAGAAGAAAACCAACAAGAAAAAGAGGAAAAATAAACCATAAATAAAAAACCTCAGTTTGAGATCTTCACATGTGTGAGTTCAAAAATGCAGCGTAGTCATAAAATCCAAGAAAATTTATTGTAATCCACTCCATCAAGCACTTTCGTCCCTCTACACATAAAACTGTGACTTCATCAGAGCAAACATAGTATAAATAGAATTTCCTTATAAACCCTAGCCAATTAGCTAATATTGTCAACTCATCAACTTTTAGATATATGCTACTATAAAAACTTTAAAATAAGATTGTCATTGTACTTTTATATACCCAAAACAATTCCTTCATCTCATGCCAATAGAATTATATATACATACATACTAAAAAATAAAAATGTATGTTA
Organism: Protopterus annectens; assembly: GCF_019279795.1. Classification (NCBI taxonomy): domain Eukaryota; kingdom Metazoa; phylum Chordata; order Ceratodontiformes; family Protopteridae; genus Protopterus; species Protopterus annectens. The sequence goes on from NC_056735.1 coordinate 1,233,750,217, forward strand.
ATTTAAATACTGAATACATTCTAAAATATATGGTTTACACATGTAGCATTAATAAAAGTTCATACTTATATATGACTGCTAAAAATTTAGCTGTGAGCATATAAGGCACAGTTTCAAATAGAAATAATACATTTTAAAACCATGTCAGGGAATCAAAAAATGGTAGAGAAATATACCATACTCTTACTTCCTGAATGAATGCTCGATTAACCTCTAATGCCTGTTATAACTAACAACTTGAGAAATCACAATTCTAATGCTCTCTTCTTTAGAGAGTTCTTTTAGAACTGCTAGACTATAGCATTGTCTCTTCAGTTTTTTTAAGGGAGTTTTTCTAAGTATGTAAAGTCATGAAAGAAAACTGCCACTGTGCTGCAGTGTAATGAAAGTACCTCTGTGCTACTACTGAAACTGCCTGAGTATCAGAATTCAACATCATCTCACTACAGTGTAACAAACGTACTTCTGTGCTACTACTGAAACTGTGTGAGTATCAGAATTCAACATCATCTCACTGCAGTGTAATGAAAGTACTTCTGTGCTACTACTGAAATTGCCTGAGTATCAGAATTCAACATCATCTCACTGCAGTGTAATGAAGGTACTTCTGTACTACTATTGAAACTGCCTGAGTATCAGAATTCAAAATCATCTCACTGCAGTGTAATGAAGGTACTTCTGTGCTACTATTGAAACTGCCTGAATATCAGAATTCAAAATCATCTCACTGCAGTGTAATGAAGGTACTTCTGTGCTACTATTGAAACTGCCTAAGTATCAGAATTCAACATCATCTCACTGCAGTGTAATGAAGGTACTTCTGTGCTACTATCGAAACTGTCTGAGTATCAGAATTCAACATCATCTCACTGCAGTGTAATGAAGGTACTTCTGTGCTACTGCTGAAATTGCCTGAGTATCAGAATTAATCTCATGCTTCAGTTTAAATAAAGGAGTTTTCCTAAGTAAGTAAAGTTGTAAAACAGAATTCCTGCTGCCCTATGCTTTTTATAGTGTAAATACATAATTATTTCTTGCTTTGGTTTTTGTAAAATAGATTTGCTAAGTAGGTAAAACAGTGTAATCACAGTACTGCCAAGTTTCTGTTTTCACTGTCAGAATAAAAACATCATCTATTGCTTCAGTTTTAATAAAAGAATATTCCTAACTACTTACATTTGTGAACTAGTGCTGACAATGTGAGATTCCTTTTATAATACGAGATCAGCATAATCTGTTCTTCACTTTTTATAAACAAGTTTTTTAAGTAGAAGGAGAGCAAAACTGAATTGTCACTGTGTGACGTTTTATTTATGATCCTTTCCTTTGTAGGTGAATTTTTTTGTAGTGGAATCATGGCACTGAAGAAGAAAAGAAAATCTGAAATTGAGTGCATAGTCTTCGTCAGTGAGAGAACAGATAAATAATTGTCCATTCTCTGCAACAAAATAAAACTGTGCCTTGTCTGCTGGGAAATTATCTCAGTACCAAAGGAATACTATCTTCAGAGATATTTTGAAAGTAAGCAACAGAATTATTCCAAAATGGATGCAAATAAAAGAACAGTTAAAGTAGTCAGTCTAACAGAAAAAAGTAGTTATGGAGATAATTTTTTTTTTGGAGGGGGGGGCATGGCCAAGATGGCAAACTGCTAACAGCACAAAGTCTTAGTTCTGCTTTATTTTCTTTTTTCTAACAGGATTTTATTATACAAATTTAACAAAAATGTATTTACTTATATATTTTGAGTCTTTTAAACAAACTTGGACAACTATTTGAAAGAAAAATCAAGTTTTGTTTTTTCTTTGATTTTTTTTTCCCTGTCAGAAGTTTTATTGACTGTTGTGACAGAATGAGTCACTCAAAAGTTAACTCTCAAGACAAATCAGTAAAAAAGGATCTACAGTCTATAATGAGCAGCATCCAGGAGCTTTCTATTAAATTTAATAAACTTGAGATAAAAATGGACAATATAAAAGAAGATTCTAAGAAACAAACAGAAGTGTTTAAATAGATTATAAAACAACAATCTGTTCAGATCTCAGCAACAGAAGACACATTAAATGACTTGGATGGCAGAATGGTAGAGTATGACAATCATAGAATTCCTGTTAAAACAAAATAATTTGCTTATGGAAAAAATAGAGGACCTAGGATGTGGATCTAGAAGAAATAATATTAGGATATATGGAATGCCAGAAAAGGAAGAAGAAGACAATATGTTGCAGTTTTTAACTAACTGGATGCTTAAAATTCTAAATCTACCAGAAACTCTCTATTTTGGTATTGAGACAATCCGCAGATCTCTTTCAACTTCTGTTTTTTTTCTCAATTTTTTTTTTTTTTATTTTTCAAATACATCTGAATGAATTCCATAGTATTTATACATAACATCTTAAATATCTATGTACACTATTTACATTAGCCAGACACTATAACAGATCTTAATGTATACAGTTACTTTATAAGTATGTCCAATCCATTATCAGAGTGTCTGATCAATTATTTTATAGTGTCAATCAATGATAATACTTTTCTACAAGGGTTGTTGATAAATGACTTTGGAAAAATTCTTAGTTCTTTAATTTTAATTACCAATAAGGCTGTGGTTTTCAGTAGGGTGTAGAAGTCTTCCAAAGTTGGTATTCTGTTTGTATTCCATCTTCTTGTTATACACTTCCTTGAAATTGCAAGTATAGTCCATACTAGATACATGTTTGACCTATTCAAATGAGGACCTCAATTCACATTTAATAATACGAGAGCTTTAGTTAAATACAATGATTCATTAAATAAAGCTTGTATAAAGTTATTAATATCATTCCAAAATGGCTTAATTTTAACATAATCAAAGAAAATGTGGTTCTAATGCATTGTGTGCTTGCTCACATCTCCAACATATTCCTTTTATGGAAGAACTAATTTTACTGATTCGGTCTGGGGTTAAGAATGCTATGTGCAAGCATTTCCAATTAAAAACGTTCCAGTACTGTATAAAGGATGTATATTTTATCAATAATAAGATATTTGTTTTCATATCTTCAGTTAACTGTATTGAGTGTCCTTTTGTTATATATTTCCAATATGAGGTTGTGGGTGTTATTTTGTAGTTTGTCCATATTTCCCATGTCAAAGTCATTATATATGATTTCATATATGTATTTTGTAAATTTAGGTATTTCTTTAAATGAAGAATTGTTAATTATTCTACTTAAATCTTGCAAATATGTCAGAATACTCTGTAAAGTTAGCCAGTCCTGTTGTGGAATTTTGTATGCTGTTTTTATTACTTGCATATCTAAAACTTTTAGTTCTTTGATACATTGGAGCCAACAAACAAATCCTTTCTGGTCCCAGGAATAAATTATTTCTCTATATATTTTATGTGGAAAGTTCTTTGTGACTATAAATGGTGTTAAAAGATCAAACCAGATTTTTAAATCTATATTTCCATTAATAATTTTCCTAAATGAATCGATGTAATAATTAATTGTACAAGTTTTAGTGGGTTAGTTATGTTATATTGCTTACTAATACATAATATGTGCCATGGCAAATTGTTCTTATCTGTTATTTGAAATTTTATTTTGTAAATCAAATTCATTTATTGATATTACAGTTAGTAATTCATTCCAATTTGCAGAATAATTTGGACTTATCCAATCTGAGATTGTTTTAGATATTGATGCTTTTATATATGTTTCTATATCATGACCATTTAATCCTCCCTGTTTCCATGGTCTGATATGATGTATTAAAGCTATTCTGTTTCTTTTGGGAAACCATAAAAAAATTATTAGACATGAATTTTATATCTTTAAGTATATTCCTTTCTGGTAACAGCTGTATTGTCAAAACTATATATAGGATCTTGGGCAGTAAAACCATTTTTATTAATTGTAGCCTTCAAATGTTAATGTTATTTTGTTCCATTTTCCACAGAGATTTTAATTGTATTGATGATATTATTGCAGTTTTTTAGATTAATTCATTATTATCCTTGCATAACTCAATTCCTAGATAGTTTAAAGTAGATTATCGTTTCCCTATGATGTGATTCCCATAAGAATTTTGATTTTGATTTATTGAAATGGAGTCCTGAAGTCATGTACAATTTGTCAATTAATATATTTAAGTCTTCTAATGTCTCTTCTGTATTAGATAATGTTAGTAATATGTCATCAGCAAATAACATTACTTTAGAATTGTATTGTTCATAAACATATATTCCTTTGATTTTTATATTGCTATGAATTGAATCTGCCAATATTTCAATAGCCAGAGCAAATAGAATTGGTGAAATGGGACATTTTTGTTTAGTGCCTTTTGTTATATGTATAGATTTAGAGGTAAAAGGACCTAACTTGACATACGCTAAATTATGTGTATATATATATATTCTTTAGGAGATAAACAAAGGATGCAGGAAATTCAAATAGCATTAGGATTTTGAATAAATAATCCCAATTTAGGGAATCAAAGGCTTTCTCTATATTTAAGCCAATTATGAGTGTTTCTTTATTTTCTTTATTAACATAAACTATAAGAGAAATTATCCTTTTAATATTGTCATGTGTGTGTCTATGATATATAAATCCAGTTTGATCATTATTTATTATTTTGGATAGTGGCATTTTCATTATGTTAGTTAATATTGTCATGAATATCTTATAGTCATTATTTAATAATGAGATAGGTCTATATGAGGTACAGAGGTTTGGGGATTTGTTTTCCTTTAGGATTGGTGTGATTAAAAAATATCTCCAAAAGGGTGGTATTAAAGCTTGTGACTGAATTTCTAATAGAGTTTTATGGAAGAGGCTCGTATCTGTGAAGGAAAAAGTTTATATATTTCCATAATTATGCCATCTATACCTGGAACGTTATTATTTTTACTCTCTTTTATTGTATCTGTAATTTCTTTGTACGCTATGGGTGCTTGCAGATCTAATTTAAATTTTCTGTTTTTTTATATTAGAACATTTTTCATCTAGATTTAATTGATCGATATGTATATTTTCTTTTTGGAAATGTTCCATATAGTGATTTCTATAGGCATCAAGAATGTCACCTATATCTGAAACATTTTTCCCTTTGTTTTCATGGAAGATACTTTTAATGTTATTAGCTTTTGATTGTATTTTGATTCCTGTGGATAAATTATGTAGATATTTGGGAGAAGTGGCCAAGGTATTAATTTTTAGTTTTTCTAAAGCTAAACTAGTTTTATGTGTTAGAATTTTGTTATATTTATTGTTTAATACTTCTACTTTCTTTTTCATCTCCAAATGATTTTGACTTTTTTCAGCTTTTACTGCCAAAAGTTTGGATTGTAGATTAATAATTCAGAATCCCATTCTCTGATTTTTTTATATCAAGTTAGGGTTTTGCCATACATGTAAGTTTTTAATGAGTCCCATATCATTATGTTATTTATCTCTGTGGTGTAATTAATATCTAAGAAGAACTGTAATTCAGATAACGACCAGTGTTTGAACTCTTTAATTTTAGTTATATATGCTGGAATTCTGGAGTTAAAGATTAATGGTTTGTACCCATTTTGATGTTTTAGTATCAATGAACTGTGGTCTGAAAAGGGGCAGGGATTGATTGAGAAATTAATGATTTTAGAGTATAAGTCATGGGCAGCAAATATTTTATGCATTCTAGGTTTGGGTGCCAAATCTGTGATCTTGATGGGAAAACAACAAATATTTATCTTCTTTAAATTTGAATGTATCTACAAAATGAAATGATTCTACCCATTTTAAAGCTTTTGATATAGCAAATGTACACAGTGGTCTTTTATTTTTTTAGTTTCAGAAATATTAAATACACCATTAAAATCGCTTTCTAATATTAAGTTGCCTTTATAATTATTGGAAATGAAATCCAAGTGTTTTTTAACAATTCATCTTCCAATGCCTGGGAACCAGTATAGATTGGCTAGAGTCTATATTCTGCTATTATATGTAACTATTACTAATGCCATAAGTCCTTCTTTATCTTCATACTTATAAATAATTTTTGGGTTAATCATATTTGTTTTCCATATAATTGTTACCCTTTTTGTCTTTGCCTTATAAGTGGATTGCACCAATATCATATATTCCTTAGGATTCCATTTGTAAATGCCATTTGTTTTGAAATGAGTTTCTTGAAGGAAGACAATTTGTGCTTTGTTCAGTTTTAAATATTTCAGTAAATTTGATCTCTTGCTAAGCTTGTTTAAGCCATTGGTATTTAAAGATAATAAAGTTAAATCCATCTTAGGTTATTTACCTGTACTAAAAAACCTCATCACCCACTATAGTAACCTTAGCGCACTTCATTCATCTGAAAGACTACTAGTTCAAACTTTTAAATCCAACAACACAGCCAGTAAATCTCTATTTGCTAACTCTGTTGGCAAAACTTGGAATTCTCTTCCTGATAATCTTACATCTGAACTCTCTCTACCTCAATTCAAGAAAAGTCTGATTCAGTACTTTAAAAATGATGGCTATGTCCTTGTCCTAATCCAAACTAACTCTAACCATCACTTGTGTGCACATGAAGGACTTCTGCCTACACTTTATTGTTTCTTAACGTATAAATCCTATGATCTCCTTGGATCTACTACCAGGTTAGCCTACTAGGCATTCAATACCCTATCATTCTTAAAAACACTGTCAAGAATTTTCCATCTGAATAAAAATGTAATAATTTGTTTGTGTATCTGTTTTTGTGTTTGTTTACATCTGTTTAAAAATCCTTTTATTAGTGTTTTATTGTATGTTTTAAACTGTAAAAATGTAACAGTTTGTTGAATGCCTTTTTGGAGCTTTCCTCTCCAGGCCTCCGCTGAAAATGGACATGTATCCAGTTGGATTATCCCGGTAAACAAATGTAAAATAAAATTAAATAAATAAATAAATAAATATTTAGACTATGTATCTTTGTTTTATTGTAACTATTAAACATTTTCCTCTGATAACTATAAATTACATGTTTGAGCTTTTAAAGGAAATTATCAGTTTTGTACTTTGAGTGTTTACCAGTAAAGTAATGTTTTGGTCAGGCATACTAAAATGCTTTTGTGAAATAACAAATTGAAATTAATAAATGTTAACAAAACTAAGACCCACACTAGCCATGGAATGAAAATCATTCCTAATCTGATGGATAAACCTAAGTCCATCAAATTATCACTTATACCTTGACAATCCAGAACATCTGAGCTCCATAAATTGAATTATCTTATGGAGAATATTTGTAATAGGAATAAGCAACATTTATGTTATTGTGAACATATATAGTACTATTGTAGATTAGACATAATTCTAATACAATATAAATGTCTACTTATTGTATAAGCAATTAATATTTACATGAAAGATAGATGACAAGAAATTCAATCATAGTAAAGTAGGATGTATCATATATAAAACCTCAGTAAAAGATTATACCACACACTTATTTAACATATTCACCCTTACTGATGAAGTCTTTTAAAACTTATTACTTAATATAAATAGATGGTAATAATATTTACACCTAATGTTTATAATACAATGTATTTTACTGGATATATCAGAAGTTATATTTTATTGTTTGCCAGCATTTAAGTAATCACTTTGTTTGTTGCTAACTTACTTAAAGGATCACGTTTGTTTTATGTGAACATTGATGAAAGGTATTGCATTTTAATTATCAATGCATCCCTCTTCCCTCCATTTCCTATACATAAGGATTTTCATAGCTGTCATTTCTTGTTATAAAATTAGTGAAATTATAGGTTAAAAACAACAAATTCACTTGTTGTGATTAATGAATGCAAGTTCCCTTTCCATATGCATAAATTGCCATTTTATGACATATACTGAAAGTTTTTAGATTTAAATGGCAACATTATATTTTTTATAATCAGCAAATGTTAAACTGAGTGGTTATTGTCAATTTAATGCTATTTGTTCAGAATGTGATTGTTACATTCTGTGACATTCTTAGTTCAGGCTTCTATTGCTTCCCTTGAACAACTTTGTCAATTTGATGTCATGTATAAAATATTAGTTACCTTGGTAACAGCTTAAGCATTATGTATGGTCAAGATGGGTTGCAAAACCACAATTCAAGTTAAAGCTATTATATTACTTGTTATGCACATTTACTTATATGAGAAAATCATCATGTTTCCCCTTGATGTTCAATATAGTGTATGTTGTTTATGAAAAGTTAAAACAGTAGAGTTATTATACACACTCCAATGTTATTAAACTGAGTATCTATTGTCAATTTAATACTATTTGTTAAGACTATGACTGTTACATTCTGTGACATTTCAAGTTCAGGCTTCTATTATTTCTCTTGAACAAATTTGTCAGTTTGATGTCATGTATAAAACATTAATTATCTTGGTAACCACTTACGCGTGGACAGGACGGGTTACAAAAACTACAATTCAAGTTAAAGCAATTACATGACTTGTTATGCATATTTACTTATATAAGAAACTCATCATGCTTCCTCCTTAATGTTCAATGTAGTGTATGTCATTTATGACAAGTTAAGACAGTAGTGTTATTATACACAAGCCCATGTTATTAAACCCTGTCTTTAATATCTAAATTCAGCAGACTGCTTCATCTTATATGACGATTATACATTTTATGCCTAGATTTACTTAAATCATACATTGCATAACTACTGTGTGTTTTTTTTTTTTTTTGGCTGTTGCTTAGTTATTTCAGGGACCACAAGCAGGAATGCGTATTCTTATTATTAGCTCCTTCCAAGCATGTTTATATAGTCCATAGACTTTAAATTATGAGACCCTTCTAGTTTCTTATTTGTCATAAGTATAGTTCCATTCTTACATACAAGATCAGTACTTCAAGCACGGGCAACAATGCCCATCCAGTTTTGCCAGAATACCATTCACTAGTTCATGTGGTTTGTTTCCAGGCTGCTCTTAAAATATCCAAATCAGTATTTGTCCTGTTCCATTTTACCAGCCTGTTCCATGCAGTGGCAACTCTGCCAGTGAACCTCTCAAAACACCTTCCATTCCCACAGATATTTCCATGAAAGAAATCAGATGACTCTCTAGCACTTCCTGGCAACCCCAAACACCCCTAGAATCAGCTATCCCCATATGCCCAACACATCTGAGCAAGCTCACCTCCCAGACCACTGCAAAGGGTACTGGGCAAGACCAAGTGCTCTTAGTCTTTCACAATAACTCAGACTTCCACTCTTGTGTAAGTCCTTAATGTATTTGGACCAAAATACATATTAAATATAAAACTGCACTTATATATATATATATATATATATATATATATATATATATATATATTAATATTACCTATAAGATTATGCAGATGTGGGTTCTGTAGTCAATGTAAGTATATGGCAGAAAAGGAAGTATTCTTTTAGAAAGCTAGAAACATTCAGTTAAAAGCATTAGGACACTACAACTGCAACTCTAGAGGGGTAGTGTATTTGGTGACTTGTGAAGAATGTACAAATTTTTATGTTGGAAAGACTGAGAGGACTTTAAGAAAAAGAGTATATGAACATATGTATGAAATAATGCACCAAAAAGACAATAATGCTTTGTATAGGCATTATAAAACTTGTAAACATTCTAAGATTACATTTTATGTTTTGGAGCAAGTGACACAAGATCCCAGAGGTGGTTGCTGGGAAGCCAGACTGGAATACAAAGAATTGTTCTGGCAAATCAAATTAGATGCAGCAAAAAAATAACTGTTTTAAATGAGCATATTAGCATTAGTACTGTTTTAAAGTTGACAGCAGCCAAGCTCCGAAATTGTATTGTAAAACATTATACTGGAAACATTAATGTTTTTAAACATGAACCTAAACTGATAATAATGACTATTTTTCTGTAATAATTCTGTATAATAATTTCTGTAATAATTATACTGTTGGTAATTTGCTTATTTAAATATTTTTTACATCTGTAAAGTCATGTTGCATCGGGTCTAGTATTTAATAGATAATATAGGGTTAATTGTTTTTAGTTGGCTTTTTAAGTGTTTGTGATTGGCTGTTGGTAAGTATAAAACATGGTTTTACACTTTGTAAAAATGTGCTGAAGAAGCCTGGGGGTGTTCCAGGTGAAAGTGCTAAACAAAGTGTTTGTTGTATTTTATGGTTCTTTGAGTTCACAGTAAATAAATCCTTTGCTTTTTGTCATGGAGCCCTTGACATTTGTTTTTATGGTTTTACTGGAGTTTCTGTAAGTTTTAATATAAACAAAATGCTAGACCTTAGAGATGCAAATTCAATTTTTTGGCATCAATTCTCAATCAGAAATAAATTACACAGTAAAGATTATCTTCAATAGTAACTCAAATTAGAATAAATCATATATATCAAGAATTTCTAAAATAATAAGAGAGGAGTTTGGTTCCACAGATTCATTATTTTGGAATTACTCAGCTAAGATTAATGAGAAGGCCTTTTCTGATGAAGACAAATGCTTAATTTTTAAATCTGCGGTAAAATCTACGTCTTCTCTTTATTGGAAAATATATATGTGGAGATTTCTTCACAGAGCTTTTTAAACTCCACATAAAGTGGCTTTAATATATAACTATGAGAAAATTAATTGTTGGAGGTGTAATAAAGTCTCTAATGCAGATTGGTTTCATATGATATTGGATTGTAAAATAGTAACTCTTTTTTTGGGTTGAATTTAGAAATTTTGCCCAAGCTTTTTGGACAGATAATTGCATAATTTCTTATCCCTGATCTTATTTAATGCTCCAGTTCTGGATTTCATTCTTAAGGTGCAGGTGCCTCTCTTTTGGTCCACTTTAGATATAGCAAGAAAAATGGCCACAAAGAATTGGAAACGTGAAACTACTCTTTCTTTCATGGAATTCATTAATTTACCAAAAAGAAAAAAATCTGTATAAAAGAATTGTCAACTGCTAAAATGAGAACTTTAAATATTACTCAACAATTTAGATTTTAGTCAAAATTAAATGATTTACTTGATAAGTTTTAATGATTTGATTTTCTATGAGTGATTTTGTTGCGGACATCTGTAAATAGTTACATTTATGTTCTATTAATCTTTAAATAATTTTTGTAAAATCTTTGCTTTAAAATTAATAAAAAGTTAAAAAAGTGATTTTTTTAATAGGTGAGTACCTACAATGATGCTGCTACAATAGTCAGCTTTTATATTTCAAGCAAAATTACTGCTATTGGGAAAAGCGTCATGGAAGGTCATTTTTAAAGTATAGACTGATTAACGTTCTTGGGTTATGTCCAGAAAAGAGAGCATAATATTTGATAATGCCACTTTATTGTGCATTACTGTTTAGAGAAGAGTACAAAACACTTCACCCAATCTAATGAATAAGATGAAACTGAGAGACAGTGAATTCTGATTTTTTTCCTAACATTAACTGATTCACTCCAATGGAGCTCAGGAAGTCTGTACTGTAACTTCCAATGGGCAGAGCCTAAGCCTTTTGACAGAATCAAGTTATGTCCTCATATTTCAAACAAATGTTCATATCTCTGGAACTGTAGGGGTTATGAAAGAAGTATAAATGGCAAACCCTTTAGCATAAACTATTTTTATAGTGGTAGCATTCTTTAGGTTCTACTTCTTAAACTGAATTTTATAAGTCACAGTAAGCCCAGTTACTATTGTATTTATAATATTTTGTTAACAAATTACAATAGCTCAGCAAACACTCAAGTTACACACATACTGTCAACAGAATTGTATTCATCTAGCTTGATAGCTTTTGAATGAAGCTAAGGAGATCTGTCTGTGTTACTTGTTTGTTGAGATATTTAGAAAAATGTGAAAATTATATCTATATAAATTAGTATCATAACAACAATTAATATCTATTTACCTGCACTAGACAGAGGTCGAATACTAGTGTAGTTAAGTTTGCCATTGTGTGAGCTTTAAGATGAAATCTTTTAAAACCTTGTACACAGCATATTTTTGGAATTATCAATGGAAATATGAACAAGCAATATTTGATGCCAAGAAGCATCAGTAGGAGTTAACTGCAGATGCACCTGGAGGTGTCACTTGGATGTAATGAGTTAAAGAAATTGCATAACTTCTCATTCTTATTAGAGATATTGACATAAACCTTGAAATTACTGAATGATTTGCTGGTGTTTGTTCTATGACAGGCTTTGCAAGTGGAAAAGGGCTCCATTGAAGTGATTAAAGTCCCTGAGTAATGACCAGTAACTGTATTTTACCAAAGTGTAACTGGCACTGTGTACTGTTTCTACACTGTTTATGTGCACAGAGAAGCTAAAGCATTTACTATTACTGAAGGATAGATCAGGAACCAGATGTCTAAGCATCACTGTGTTTAGTGCATTATACTTCATCAGGCTTTGTTTATCAAAGCATTTTAGTCTAACCACGTAATGCTACTGATGGATAGTATTGTCATTTACCCATTCTTTGGTTAGTATTGTCATCTACCCCTGCTCTGTTGGACTAAAACATAGGGCATCTCAAGTCAGTCTTAAAGAATTAGAAGCTGAATACACTAATCTCATTTATCATACAGAAGTCAAGTGGTTGAGTCAAGGAAAGTTACTCCAGCAAATAACAGCATTCTTAGAAAATGAGTCAAAAATTCCAAGATCTTTACAGCGTGTCCAGGAATTATAATCTGTTTTCTTTTTGTGACATCTTAAATGAGAAAAAAAACTTTTGACCTGAATGATGTCAGCATACAAGTACAGGCAAACCTATCAATTTAAATAAATGTTTGCAGCTGTGTAAAGCTTTAGAAATAAAACTGGACCCATTCAGGACTCAGGTGGCAAAAGGGAAGATGTATCACTTTCCTGCTTATGCATAATATATCTTTCAGTGCAAGCATGTCTAGTAAGGAGAAAAATGCACGATTCAAATTGGTGTATTGATTAAAAACTCTGAAAGAACGTGTGCTTTGTCTAATGAAACAGGAATTCAGTTCAAGGTGGTTGAAGATCCATTTTCTCTGGATCCTGAGGAAGTGCCAGTACAGTGTAGATGAAGGTTACCCCACTTCAGTGTTCAGCAACTTATAGCGGTCAGCACAAAAAAATCTCTAGGAGGAGTTCTATAAAAGTCTGAGACAGTGAAAAGCAGAAGCCTCTCACAACTTGCCATTAAAATATACAGCAACTTGGGAAACATTTGCATATGGCCAATCATTCAGGACAAACTTTCCATCCATTATTATCAGAAAGTAAAATAATTCAACCAAACCTAAAATGTTTTTTTATCACCACTTTATTATTCAACTAATTTAGTGCAAAACCTTTGTACTTCCTTTAATACTTGGAGATTTTCTCACCACGTCTCCACTAAAAATCGGCTTATGCTTTTCCCACTGGGCCTCCACTAAAAATGGACTTATGCTAATTAAGATTATCCTGGTAACAGATGGAAATTAATAAATGAACAAACAATCAGGCAAACAAATAAATAAATTAAGCACATGATCAACAACATGCATCTGTCTTCTCTGACTGCTGAGCCTTTGGCAAGCATTTTAAAAGTTTCAGTTTTTAGAAATAATCCCAGACTAAGAGAAGCTTTATACTAGAAAGAGATGTAATATTTCACATTAATCAGAAAAAAGTAGTGGTTATCCCTTGTGAGATACACTTTAGTTGGGATTTATAATCAAGTTCTATATAGGCAAATGGTATTAAGTTGACAGCTCAATATGGCCTGAAGCTAATCAGATATGTATTAGGGTTAGCATAATGCAAAGATACCAAGCAAAGGAATGCACAGCAGGGTCTATATTATAAGCACGAAAAGACAAAACCGTGAACGCTCACATGAGCAAAAATGTCAGGAATTGAAAGTGTGATTGTGGGGTCATGGTACAGTGAGGAGTGGGATATTTGCCCTTTCCTCACTATAGTGTGACCTCAGAGTTGGAATATATAGTTAGCGGAGGGTGTGGGGGGGCGCAGCTCCCCACAATACCAAGTTCGATTACCGGCATTTTCACTCATGTGATCATTCGTGGTTTTGTCCTTTCATGCTTATAATATAGACCCATGCACAGCAAATGGGAAGAGCTGCTGTATGTCATGACTGATGGGCACATGACCAACACTGATGATGTCATTGCCAAGGCAGGCTGGTGATGCACAGTACATGTGTATCCATGCAAGCAAAGAAGCTTTTACGTCACTAGCATACATAGGATTAGACATTAAAGAGCCAAACCACTTTATTACTGCCATTGTGAGGAAAGGAACAATATACAAGGATAAACATAAGGCGGAAAAGGGCAATCTTTTTTTAAAGGGAAAGAAAGACCCATTTTTAGTATAAGAAGAAGTAGGTTTGGTGGGTTAGCTTATCTGATTAATTGTGATTTATTGTGATTTACTATGCAACTGCTTGGTAGAGGATTTATTTTCATTTGCATTTTAAATCTGATTTTTACTGCTATAATGAGGTGTAACAGTGAGTGATAGTGACAACCAGTGTTTTAGTGTGACTGGCAGAGGTGTACCTGGCTCGTCCAGCCTACAGAGTAATGCCCCACCCCCTCAGCTCTTCAAGTGAAGAAAAAAAAGACTTCTTTAAAACCTACAAGCTTTCAGGATGATTCCTGTACTATGAAATCTGCACACCCATCTAGCCACCCTCCAGCTCTTTAAGTGAAGAGTAAAAAAAAAAAAAAAAAATCACCCCAGTTCTTTTGCCACGCCAACCAGGTGTCCAGAAGCACATTGGCCCCTTTCCCCCTACTCTAGCTACATTACAACTGGTATAGGTCAGAATTACTACTTTATAAACTACTTCCCTCTGTACAAGGCTAGCTCAGTGGACTTAAATTAATATTTGCTTGCATATAGTTCTTGCACCTCATACAAGAATTGTTTTCATTTTTGTGATTTCTGTTGTTACTGATTTTGATATTTTTGTTTTCTTTTTACTTTGTTTGTAACTGAAAATGGATTCTTTAAATGAGAAAAGCCATTAATGACTTGCTAAAAAAATAACTATCTTGTCCAGTGTATGATATAAAAGTAACACCCAATAACAATGGAGACTTGTGTTCCTTATGTCAAAAGTTGGATTATTTGATTGCTATTACAGATACTAAATCTAGACTTCTGATGATGATGGTGCTTGTACAGTTGGCAGATCTTGGAAAATTGTTGTTACATATATTAATGACTGGGCTGATGAGATAAATAATATTAGGTAAAGTGCAAACAGAACACATTTAGGAAAGGAAGCGCTTGTAAAAATCATTCAAACTCCAGTAAATATTATACTGCAGCTGACAGCTTTGGAATTCAGAAACAAGTATATAGCAATTAGAGGATTCAGAACATAAAGAAGAAAATAAAAAAGGCAGAATTTTACAATATAAATATTGATTGTTTATAATGCAAAGAGTATATATATAAAACAAGCGGGCACTGGTGTGTTATATAATACCCAGGTTACAGGGAATGATAGCATTGCTCAGCCACAAAACATCCAGTCTGCAGAAAATCACATAATTTATCTAAAAGAAATGGTAGATAAATGACAAGGGAAGACTAAAAGGAAGAAATATAAATTGAACTTGGAAAGATTAACGATTGTTACTGAGGAAAAAGAGGAGAAAGACTTTAGCTGACAACGTGGCTCAGGCTTTGGAATTGCAAAGTCAGCTAGATAAGAATTGTATGCTTGAAAAAGAACTAGGTGGTGATGAGGATCACTCTTAAGTAACAATCTAGAGAGCAAATATTACTGAATTAGAAATGGGAAAATCTTCAGATCTGGTGAGAAATAATACACTAGCAAATGGAGATTCAATTATTATAGGAGCTTCTGGAGCTTTTATTCGGGCCTCTGCTGAAACAAGTTTTTTGACTAAACCCAGTCTGACAAACCTGGTAAATAAAGGCAAAATAAAATAAAATAATGGAACTGATACTCACATTTGCAGCGAGGATAATGAATATCAAATAGCGTTATGCTTGCAAGGAGCAAAAATACTGGATATGAGTAGGGCATTAGAATGCCTTAATGTAAGGAAGTATGAAGCTGTTTTTACTCGATTGCTGAAATTATCTAATCTTCAATGACTCAGTGATTGTCAGTATTTATAGCTGGAACACCAAGCGCCACCCCCCCCTCTGCTCTTCAGGTGAAGAACAAAAAAAAAAAAAGGGAAAAAGGGCGTTCTTTTTTCTACTGGCACACCAACCAGGTGTCCACATGTATGACACCTCCCTCTCCTGCCCCAGCCATTCAGGTCCCATTTCTGTGTTCTGCTCCCAACTCTCACCTGAGCATAATTTCTTTTAAACTATAGCAAACTGCTTGCTATAAATGGCTACAGTATATACACTACGTGCACAGAGTGCGGTCACTCATCTTTTAATTAGAAAAAAAATTTATTTTTTATAAAGTGTAGTAAACAGCTGCAACAGTTTATATCCTGCCTACATGGAATGCTACAGCACCCAGGCTTTAGTTAAAACAAAAAAGTTTTTGTTTTACTTTAAAACTGTAGCAAATTGCGTGGTATAATGTAACAAGCAGTTGCGACAGTCTATCTCACACACAGAGCTAAAAGCATTAATGAAGGAGCGGGATCAGCTAGTCACACCTCCCCCAACACTTTGTACCTGGGGCAGTTTCCCTTTTCACCCTGAGGTAGCTACCTTACTGCCTATAACCATCTTAGATAACATATCTTGCACAGGTGCTAGGGCATAATTTTTCACAAATCACACATGGAAAAGAGGGTCAGGTCAGAATAAATGAAAATATTTTTGGTTAAATACCTACATGAAAAAATTTCCCATTTTAAAAAGTGGAAATATATAGAGCATCCAAACCTAATTTTTTGAAGACTTGTATTATAAACAGGGTGGAGTTCATCTGTCAAGACACAGTAAGAACATTTTTGCAGCAGATATGTTGTATTATTTGATGAAAACAATTTAGAGTTTTTGCCAGGCCAGAATTTAACTGTTTACAGAGAGCAATATTTGATTTATCTGTGCTTGCTGTTAATGCTGGGATCATTAATAATAATAATAATAATATATATATATATATATATATATATATATATATATATATATTTTTTTTTTTTTTTAATTAGAAACATTGCTGTGTCCATATAAGACCGACTTTGTTATTGTGGTTAAGGAACAATGATTGGAAATCAGCTCTGTCAGAGTGTAAATGTTTTTTCTGTAACAGACATTCTAACAAAAAATCAGGTGATGGTAGTGTTATAGCAAGGATTAAAGAGTGTTATGTGATCTATGATTATTGCATCTTTGATGAAGACACCAGCACTATAGACTGTGTAACTGTGACAATAAAGACACCCCTGGAACATATAATTGTTGGACTGTATAGATCAACAAAGTCAAGTGCTGATGACGAAGAGGCGATCATACATTTATTGCATGAAACAAAGGAGGTAAATAGCAGTAGCTGGGGACTTAAATATGACAGAAACAGACTGGAATAATGTTGATTCTGCAGTATTAGTCAGGAAATGATTTCCAGTGTATGTTTAGTAACAACAATTGTTGCAGACTGGAAATCAGCTTACTTGGGAATGGAGAATATCGGATATTGTTTGTGTTCCTAAGGGCATGATTTTTACTTCATGACAAGTCTTACCACCTTTGATGAGCCATTTTCAGAGGAAGATTCTCTACCTCCTCTTGAGAAGAGGCTATGGATGCTAACTGTAATCCCTCCAGTTCAACATCTGCAGGGTGAACTCCATCCCCCTTTAGAGAAGCAGACCCAATAACCATTAGCAATCCAAGACCAGAAGCATCAGCTGGCTCATACAGAGATACCACTGCCATTCCACTACCTGTACCACAACTGGAGAAGTAGAAGGATGAGAAAAAGAGGACACATTAGATTAGTGCACATCTATGGCACACATACAATAGCAGTTACACAATGGGGTGTCACATGTGGCATATGCACTCCCTTGCCAGATGAATAACTCCTGCCTACAGTTACATCCTGCCACGTTCAATCTGTACTCTTCAGCCACTGTGAAAAAAACATAGATATTTCAGTAAACAAGTACAATGTAAAGTGCAACAGTAGAAGGAAAAATGCTCACAGTACCCATCTGGCACTCTCTCTCCTTAAACTCTACCTCTCATTTGTGAAGCAAGGCTGGTTGGAACTGCCACCCATTGTTATGACATTATTCCCTGCATTTTGTGATGTCCATGGCATCACTCACCATATCAGCATGGTAGTATTAGGTGTCCACTTTGTACAGAAGACCATCCTACCTCCCCAGAAGTTGCATGAATTGGCTGTAATAGTAGAACAAGAAAATCAAGCCTGCCCTTTCACACAAAGCAGAATCTATACCATTCACGGTGTCTCAGAAAGCCACAGACCAACACCAATACCAAAATGTTAGCCCTGAGTGCATACCACACATTAATGTATCACATGACATGCAAAGTAGTACAGCAATGGGATGCTCTCAAACCTGTGTAGCACAGAGCTGTGACATTATGGATACAAAGGGTTGTGTGCATAAGCACGCTGGTTATAGTCTATGTTACAACTTTAGTGAAAATTATTAGTGCTGGCTGAGCTGGATAGCACATTGTGTTCCTAATGTATTTCAGAGAAAATGTCACTAAAGTGACTCACCACATAACTGCCATGCTATAAGGCACTTATTAGCATGATATAAAACAAGGTGCCATTTTGTATGAGAAACCTGAAATTCAGTGAAGTACAGGCCTATACAGATACATGTTCTGGAAGTAGGTATACTTGTTTATTTGTTTGAGTTAGGCTGGTATTGGACCCATTTCAGCCACTTAGTGCTTTAACAGATTCATCTTCTGTACTATTGATTGACAAACTATGGACACATATTCATAATAATACTTTGACTTGCTATTCATTGCATTTATTTTTTTTATTTAAAATTATATGTATTCTGTTCATCTCTAGTTCTCTATATAGTAACTTTTACAAGTTTCTTAGATATAAGGTCTTTGCCATATTGTCCAGGTCATGGCTGAAAATGGTCATCAGACCAGTCCTCTTAACTGATTCACAAATGCAAAATAAATTAAGTCAACTTTATCCACAGATGGCCTTCACACTAATCAATCACAGACACTTTTTTGACTGTGTATGCCTCACATGTCTGATTGTAATTAAAAAATGTACAAACCAAATATTCCACCGTGCATTATACAAATGTACACTGGTCTTGTAAATCAGATTAACAACTGTTTAACTTGATCACAACAGCATGGTCAGTAATTTCATTCAAAGCCAGCCCTGTGCCCAGCAATTACAGCCAGGTTATTCATAGGTTCATAGGTTCATATTAGGCTATCTGCCCTAGGGTATTTATAAGCCTAGCCAGAGTGTGTTTGGCTTTCGCCACCCATTTTCAATTAATTTTGCAATGTCCTTTTTCGAGGTTAGTATACTGTGCCTCTGTCTAACGGTGACACAGAAGTGATACTCGGGGTAAACCTACGATCTCCCATCCACTCATCAAGATTCCACTTGAAGAGAGTCAATGAGGGACTCTGCCTAACCTGGACTGGGATTTTATTCCAGAGTGAAGGGAGCCTCTGGGTTATGAATCTGTCCCTCCAGCATGTCCTATTTATTTCAGTGCTAAGGTTCAAGTCTCTTGAGCGTGTAGCTTGATGGGATTTGGATTTTCTGAGGTGCAGCATGTCCATTAATTCCGGGTTGTACATGGCTTTATATGTCAGGCACAGATCGCCTCTGAGCAGGTGGTATGCCACTGAGTAGAGCTGGAGTTTCTTTAACTGGACAGCATATGGCATCTGTTTGAGCCCTTTGATCCTCTTGGTGAGGTACTTCTGGGGTCTTTCCAGTTGCTGCAGGTGTCTGGTAAGGTACATCCCAAAAGGGGCATTGTACTCAAATATGGGCCTGATGAGGGATGAGTAAAGAGGCACGATGACCTCCCCTGATCTAGATGTGAATCCCTTCATGATTTGGTGGGCTATATAAAATGTTTTTCTAACCACTTTGGCCACGTGGTTGTCAAATGAGAGATTGCTATCAACTTGGGTCCCCAGGTCCCTAATTACTTCTTCTGTACTTAATGGATTACCACCTATGTGGTAATTTGTGGGCACTTTGTTTTTGCCAAAGGGGATGACTATACACTTTTTGGCATTTAGCTTGAGGCCATGGCTCTGGCACCAGTTGTCTGTTTCTATGAGGCCCTTTTGGAGGATGCTTGTGTCGGATGTTGTGCTGGAGAGTCAATTATGGTGCCCAGTTTGCAGTCATCTGCGAACTTGGTCAGCCACAGTCCTTCCGTGTTGGCCTGTACCTCCGAGAAATATATACCGAACAAGAGAGGTCCCAGGACTGAGCCTTGTGGGACACCACTTGTAACTGGTTTGGAGTCTGACATGGCTCCAGCAATTCTAACCATGTGGGTTCTGTCCTTGAGCCAGTTTGCAACCCATCTAGTGACATAGGGGTTTATATTTAGGCTGGTGAGCTTATCTATAATGCCCGAGTGGGGTATTGTATCAAAGGCTTTTGCGAGGTCCAGGTAGGCTGTGTGGACCACCTTCCCCTCGTCAATGGCCTTGGTGACTGTTTCAACGAAATCAACCAGGTTTAAGAGGCAGGATCTGCCCTTAACAAAGCCGAACTGGGTAGGATCCAGTGTCTGTAGGTCCCCAATATCTTTATTTATGAGGTCCATGATGATCCTTTCCATAGCTTTGCAGACCAAGCTAGTCAGGCTTTTGGGGTGATAGTTTCCAGGATCCGTTGAGGCACCACCATTGTGGAGAGGGACCACTGTTGCTGTACGCCACTCTTTGGGTACATATCCTGTAGTAAGGCTGAGATTGAACAGTAGTTTTATGTTTGGGTTTAGCTCTTCTTGGAGTTCATGTAGGATGCAGCCCGGGACAACGTCTGGTCCCATTGATGCTGTGTTTTTTGCTTTGGAGAGGGCAGCTCTTACCTGAGCATCTGAGATGTCAGGGGGGCAGCACTCTGCTGGGATAGATATTTGCCCTTTTGGTGGGGAGGGAGAAGTTTGCACTGAACCTGTCAGCTAGGATGTTGGCAATGTCTGTGGGTTCGGTGTATTTTTTGTCATCTTGAACTAATTCTGAGCATGTCTGGGAATTCCCACCCAGGTTCCTAACATAACTAAAGAAAGCCTTGTGATTATCCTTAGTGTCCTGTGCAATTTTTCTCTCGAAGCTGGCCTTAGATTTTATGAGTGCCCGTAGTTTTTTGCTAATACTGATCAGAGATGCCTTCCCTTTTTGGGATTTTGCTCTATCATGTAGTAGCTTCCTCCTTATATTGTATAGTTTGTTTATGGCTGGGGTCCACCAGACAGGACATCTGCCTTTGGAGGATTGGGTCTTGGTTTTATTTGGGATTGCATCATCCATGCATTCCTGAAGGTGTTCATAGAATGCATTTATAAAGGATTCTGCGGTCTGGACCGTATTTTCCACAGGCCCAGGGGCTTTGAAAGATTCCACCTCGGTTTTGAGGAGTGTGAAATTTGCTTTAGAGAAGTTTTTCACTGTGGTTTTTAGGGCAGGGGGTGGAGTCGGGATGTGATTATCCAGTGAGATTAGTTTATGGTCTGATCTTACCAGTGAGGGATACACTTCTGGTCTGGAGCATAGAGTCCCCATGTTGGTGATGATCAGGTCTAGTATGTTTTCCCCTCTTGTGGGAGTGGTAACAAGTTGTTCCATAGCATTTGAGTTTATAAATTCTAGGAACCTTTGGGCTAGGGTGTTGGAGCTAGAGTAATGCTCCCAGTCTATGTTTGGGTAGTTGAAGTCACCCAATATAATGGTGTTTGGAGAGACCTTCATATTTTCCAGTGCTCTCAGGAAGGCCGAGTGGGATTCCTGGGTTTGGGAGGGTGGTCTGTAGCAGGCTATAAACTGGAAGGCAGTTTTACCCACTGTTAGTTGCACATGGATAGTCTCTGATTCTTCGTGCTGTGTCACCAACCTGGAGGTGTGAATATCTTTGACGAATATTGATACTCCCCCTCCTTTTGTGGTTCGGTCCAAGTTTTAGGGCCGAAAAGCATGGTATGAGGTATAACCTGGTAGTGCTGGGGTGCTCTTGGGAGCCTTGAACCAGGTTTCTGTTACTGCACAGATATCGATCTTCTCCATGCTAAGGAGAGTTTCGAGTATGTGCATCTTGAGGTTTAGACTTCTGGCGTTGATTAGCATTACTCTTAGTTTCTTATCCCTTGTGATACCTATGGAGGTGGGTTTGTCTTTTGAGCCTTGCCTAAAAAAGGCACTATGGGGGTAGCAAGAGCCTTTGCCAATATCCAAAAGCCCAGGGGTGACAGGTGCAAGCCGTCCCTAGCAAAGCATCGTGGCTTGTCGAGCATGTCATCCCAGGCTGACAGGCATTGGATCCCCTTTGAATGACAACACTACTTAAGCCAATTGTTGAAATTGATCATCTTGTCTTCATATTGTGGCATCATTCTTGGTGAGGGTAAGATGCTACTCAAGGTCAGGGTCATACCAGCCTGGGCTACATGCTCAGAGAGCTCCTCTATGTCTCTTTTCATGTAGTCCAGGGAGTTACGTCTCAGGTCATTCACACCAGCATGGACAATGACTGAGTCATATTTGTACTTGCCTTGGAGTGACCTGAGTGCTTGTGTTATGTGGCAGATCATAGCGCCTGACAGGCAGCTCACCGTGACCTTCTCCTTGTTCAGCCTGGTGAGCGGGACATCAGTGTGCCTGACGATAGAGTCACCTATTACAAGTGTATCAGGTGTGTTGTTTAGCCTTAAGGGCTGTGACTGTTTGGCACACTGGCTTTGTGAGCTATGTGTTGCACGTGTTTTGTTTTGGGGTAGCGGTTGCTTGGGTGTCTGCTTTGGAGGTCTCTGCTGCTTAGGCAGATTTTTATTTAGAACCTCCGAGTATGTTTCATATTGACCATGTAAATCTTAGAAGTATAGTTGCGGCAACAAAATAAATTAAATGCCATAGTAATGTATTTAAAGTTGCTTTGCAGAAATACATGCAAATGCATACTAGTCCTGCGCAGTCAGATTGACTGTTTAAACAACAAAGGGACATATATTTTTATTCACAGACACCCCCATCCAACAGTTATAGTCACTTTGCTGACTGTGTAATCCCCATAAGTCTGATTGTGATAAAATAATGTACAGTGTGGATATTTCAGTATTGTGGAATATCTTGAAACAATTTCAAAATTTTCAAGATATAAGCTAAATGAGGATAAAAAAAGGCAATAGAACAAAACTATGTTCCCATGCATAAATGTGTTCAGCAATATCCATATTTATGGGGACATGATAAGATGAAATATTTAGGGTTTGGATTAAAAGGGATTCTATTATGAACACTAAGGATATGTGGTAAGAAACCAACAAAAGTTAATACAAAAACTGAGAAGCTGGAAGCTCTTGACAATAGATATAGATAGTAAGGTACATGCAGTGCAAATGTTTCTACTCCTCTTAGTATTGTATTCAGTTCAGACATATTTTCATCAACTAGAAGAGATGCTATGGACCACAATTAGTAAAGGACTAAAGATGTTTATATGGCATGGAAAGAGGCAAGAGTTAAATGTGAAAGTTTTTTCTCACCACTGAATAAGGTTGTTATGATTTCCAGATATGAAGGGATACTTTAGAGATACACAGTTAAGGCTAATACATATATATATATATATATATATATATATATATATATATATATATATATATATATATATATATTGCAAGCAAAAGATTGCAAATCCAAGTGGAAAGAAATGTTGTTGAAATGGAGAGTTCATGAAATAAGGAGAGAATAGGATTATGAAAGCAGGCACTTAGAACAGTAACAACCCCACAGAATATTATATATGTATAAAGTAACCAAAAATATTTTGAGAACTAAGCCTATTTTGCATCTTGCTTCACACAAATCACATCTTTCCTGAAAATAAAAAAAAAAATAATGAGCAAATAACAGCAGGGTCAGTCATTTTCATCCACAAACACCCTCAGCGAACTCTAGCAATTATAGGCATCATCGAGTGTATACATCTCAAATGCCTGCCTGCAGTTAAAGGTAAAATAGTGGCCATTGTAAATTAGTTCTGCTCTGTATCACACAAACCCATAACAACCATAATAAAACATACCAACTTTAATCCTGCAAAGTCGTCCACTATTTATAGTATCTGGTTGCCCATCACTCTACTGCCAAATATGGAGTCTTGCTGCTTCTTCTACTGTCTATGGCAATCATATCCTCTCTATTGTTTAAAATTTGCTGGCTTTCTGCTGTTTGTCATCTAATCCATCATCTAGGCAATATTATACATACTGAACATTTTTATCAATTCAGTATAGTTTTAACATAGCTTAGTTCACTTCTGACACATTTCCTTTTTGAGAAAACAGTAACCCGTTTTTGTCAGTCTATTATACTTGTACTCAAAATGTGTATCATTGCATTTTCTCTTGCAACTAGGCCAAGCTGATAAAGAGACAGTGTGGTCATGCTATCTATCCTGTTCAATCAGTCAATACTACTTGCCTATCTATAAAGGATAACATTTAGCATATACTGAACTGAAGAGGTGTGGAAAAAAATTAGATTTGGGTTTTAATGAAATAAGTTCTTACCTAGGGAAGGACAGGTAGTAGGAAATGTTGATAATGTTAGCAGGCTGTAGGAAACTATACATGCTAGAGTCTTTCAACTCTTTATGCAATGCATAGATTTGGATGTTATTATGATTATTTTGATTTTTGGATATTATACAGTTTTTCTACAAGCAGTGCGTCTATTTACTAAAAGTCTACTTGACAGTCAGATTTAGAAGGCTATTACTGCAGTAGTGGACTTGTATGAAAAAATAATCATATTGTAACAAGAAGACTTTAGTGCAATGAACTGTTCCTGATCTTTCTGAATTCATGGTAGGGGATCTCAGGTACTTTCTACTTATGTAAATGGCAGTAAGCAGACTGTGAGCAATCTAATGTTTGCACGAGTGGAGGTGTGAACTACTTCTAATATATATGTGTACTTAAGAAACCCCACGCCTGTGTGTGGATAATGCTGGATTTACCCACAGTTGGTGTGGTTTGGTCACGAGAGTGAAGCCCAAGTGACCAAACAAAGACAACCATGGGTAAATCCAGCATTACCCACACCCAGAAGTGGGTTATTGCTATTATACAATTACATTATTTAACAAAAAAAACTTACTTTTCTTAAATAATGGCATTGTATAATGCCTCCGTGCTGCCCTTCCACAGCTGTCCAGTATCCTGGGGCCGTTCTGATGTACTGCGCATGCGTATGCTTATGCAGTACATCAGAGCTGTGTGTAGAGGAAGCAACGGAGAAAGGAAGATATCCTTGCTTTTTTAAAGATGTCTCACTATGTAAGATATCTTTAAAAAAAGCAATGGAGAAAGGAAGATTTCCTTTTCCTTTCTTAAAGCTGTCTCGCTATGTTAAATGAGTTTAACATAGCGAGACAGCTTTAAAAAAAGCAACGGAGAACGAAAGATCTCAGTTGCTTTTTTCTAAGATATCTGACTATGTTAAACTCATTTAACATAGTGAGATTACAGCAATGGAGCTCTTCCATTCTCCGTTGCTGTCTAACAAGTAAAGAATTATGCTAATGGAAAAAGTCCAGGCAACCAAACCTTTTTCCATTAGTATAACTCGGATTTTCAACAGGCACGCTGACCAATCAGTGTGTGCATTTTGGAATATTGTCGGGGGGGGGGGTCATTGTATAATTATAGTGTTTATAGAGTCAGCTTCTATTGTACTCTCTTATGCCAGAGGTGTTTTTCCAAAGCTAATTGTCTGCAAGTGCTTTTATGTCATCATTTGGTTGTTGTATACTTCTTAACTGGTCTGTGTGTCTTCTCCAGATAGCATGACTCATATCAGTGATATGTATCAACATTGATGACTAGGAAAAGGTTTGTCCCACCAGTTACTCATTGGTTCTTTAACTGCTGTCCAATGGTTGTTGTCAAACCTCAAAATATAGGGTCTCTCACTCACCGCATGAAGCTATATGTTATGCATTTGCTTACAAATATCTGATTTTCACCAATTCTAACTTGGAGTGCAAATTGCTGTTCAGAAATGACATTGTTCCTGAACTTTTGTGGTTGCGTGCATGGCATTGTGATCAGAGAAAAACATCTGATTTATTTTGCAGGGACTTACCAGTGGAGCTAATAACTTTAACAGCCTTCTTGAAAGTTCAAAAACAAAATCTTTCTGTCAGCTCTTTATGGGGGTAAAGTGATGCAGATGTGTTTGGAATTCATATGATTTTAATTGAAGCCAATTGTTATTAATAATTTGGGAGCACATTCACTGGAGTTAGAAACAGTGAGTCCAGGAAAAGGCATGCAGTCTATGTAACTTTAAATATGTTGCTATAGTCCAGCCAGCCATTCCCAAGGATGCAGATGCAGGGGTGCTAGTCATTGTTCATTTGGTCCATTCGACATCCACAGCAACCTTCTTCTAAATTTTCTGTTTCTCTGTGAATGTGATGCCATGCAAATGCTAATGCATTTAAAGCTCACCAGTGTGCCAAAGCTAATGCTGCTGCACACCAGCTTGTACATACCTTTGTCATATAAATATATATAAATATATATAAATATTATATGAAAATAAAAGAGAAAAGAAAATGAAGAACTTTAGCAAGGAATGACTTAGAGGAAACAGTTTGTCCAAATGACACTATTCACACTGTCAGCTCCGTTACATAGAATAATAAAGTGCTTACTGTGGCCCAGGTCCCTAGAATCTGATTACTTTGGCATCTAATGGGGATGATAGGTGGTTGGGAGGAGGGATAATGCTTTGCCTGCTTACCTCAGTTCATGGGGGGAGACAGGAATAATGTGCGTGTGGACAGAGCCATTGCTGAGACTCTGTCAGAGAGTTTGGACTTTCATAATGACAGCTGGGTGAGGCACATGGGTACACCTGGGGTGGGTCTTCATTTGGGTCCAAGTGGGATTGCTGTGATTGATTATGCCTCGTTATGGGTAGATTTACATCACTGATGCCAGCACATAGGCGATAGGGTCACTAACTCTAACCTGCAATCTCTCGCTCTGCTAGCAGTTATGGTAGTTGCCATCCAGACATCCCTTCTAGCAGTCAACAGACAAAATAAAACACTACAAAAAAGCAAACATCTAAACTTATATGTTAGTCACAATACCAGTGCCATTAATGGACCTAACTAGTATACTGCATTTGTTCCAGCACAGAAACAGAACTGTATGTGCAGTCTTCTAAAAGCATATCTCCATACATATATTAATGCAGAATGTAATGCATAGAAGTAGGAAAAACTACAAACAATGGACTTATTAAAAAAGATAGATGAGAAATATAAATAAGCCAATTATATTACAGCAGTGCTTCCAAGGTGAATCTGAAAAAGGTCCAGGCGAATCAGTTTTGCGCTGCTTAACAAATGCAAATAAAATAAAATAAAATAAAACATAGAAAGAAATAAACTCAGTTTTGTTTTGCCCATTATGAACAGGTCATGTTATTGATGGATACATCTTTCTTCATCCTTGATTTGAATGAGTAAGAATGCTAGTTTGAGGCACACTATACATTTAGTTACCCCTAAAACCGTCATTCTTTCCATCAAATTCAGACTCCAGACTCTGTCCTTTTATACCGTAAGATGACTAAATGTGATACATGTTACCTGGCTGTCTCACACCAGCCACTTAATCTAAAGGTTCCAGGGCAATAAAGTTCCACATGTCAGCAGATGTCCAAATTCATAGACTGATTTCCTGTGGAGACAACTCCCACACACTTCTCTATATAAGAGGAACCATATATAATCAGCCACATTTGCCCTCTGCAATGACCTCCTTTTTAAAGCATCCTTGCTTACATTCAATCAGCCTGGCTAAACTGGCTAACACAATGACAGCACAGCACCCAATCTAAAATATCAAAATTTTGAACAAACTCAGTAGTCATATGGATAAATATGCACATGCTACATTACTGCAGATATACACATGATGCATCACTGCAAATATACACGTCCTACATCACTGAGAATATGCACACGCTACATCACTGAGAATACGCGCACCCTACATCACTGAAAATATGCAAACGCTACATCACTGAGAATATGCACATGCTTCATCACTGAGAATATATACACACTACATCACTGAGAATATGCACACGCTACATCATTTGAGAATATGCAAACCCTACATCACTCAGAATATGCACACACTACATCACTGAGAATATGCACACCCTACATCACTGAAAATATGCACACCCTACATCACTGCAAATATACACACCCTACATTACTGAGAATAAGCACACCCTACATCACTGAGAATATGCACACCCTACATCACTGAAAATATGCACACCCTACATTACTGAGAATAAGCACTCCCTACATCACTGAGAATATATACATGCTACATCACTGAAAATATGCACACACTACATCACTGAGAATATGCACACGCTACATCACTGAGAATATGTACACGCTACATCACTGTGAATATACACACCCTACATCACTGAGACTATGTACACGCTATATCACTGTGAATATACACAACCTACATCACTGCAAATATGCACACCCTACATCACTGCAAATATACACACCCTACATTACTGAGAATAAGCACACCCTACATCACTGAGAATATACACATGCTACATCACTAAAAATATACACACTACATCACTGAGAATATGCACACACTACATCACTGAGAATATGTACACTCTACATCACTGTGAATATACACACGCTATGTCACTGAAAATATGCACACACTACATCACTGAGAATATGTACACACTACATCACTGAGAATATGTACACTCTACATCACTGTGAATATACACACGCTACATCACTGAAAATATGCACACCCTACATCACTGCAAATATACACACCCTACTTTACTGAGGATATGCACATGCTACATCACTGCTCCTCATTAATTGGTGATACTTAATTCATCTCACATTGTCGCAATATGTGTGTCTGGTTTGTGATGCACAGAAAAGCATCTGACTATATTAATGAAATAACAGCAATTACTCTGTCTCAGCAAGAACTAATGGGTCAAATATTATATTATATACATAGATGCCCTCCGGTAAAGTGGAACAACAGCCAAAGCAACAGACCATATTAAAATGTATTTTAATCAATAAAAACACAAATCCTGAAATCCACAATAAGCACTTTCGGAAAACCACACTAAGGAATACAGCCACAAAAGATGATCTGACCTAGCTGTGTAACCCCAGCTATATGTGCACCCCCACAGGAGATAACTTGTTCAGCCCTGCATTTGGTAAGCACAAGCATGGGAATACTGACCCGGCTTGTTCCTGGAATGAACTTATGTCTCATGGTTCATAGGCTTGCATGGGAATACTGACCCGGCTTGGTCCTGGAATGAACTTATGTCTCATGGTTCATAGGCTTGCATGGGAATACTGACCCGGCTTGGTCCTGGAATGAACTTATGTCTCATGGTTCATAGGCTTGCATGGGAATACTGACCGGCTTGGTCCTGGAATGAACTTATGTCTCATGGTTCATAGGCTTGCATGGGAATACTGACCCGGCTTGGTCCTGGAATGAACTTATGTCTCATGGTTCATAGGCTTGCATGGGAATACTGACCGGCTTGGTCCTGGAATGAACTTATGTCTCATGGTTCATAGGCTTGCATGGGAATACTGACCCGCTTGGTCCTGGAATGAACTTATGTCTCATGGTTCATAGGCTTGCATGGGAATACTGACCCGGCTTGGTCCTGGAATGAACTTATGTCTCATGGTTCATAGGCTTGCATGGGAATACTGACCCGGCTTGGTCCTGGAATGAACTTATGTCTCATGGTTCATAGGCTTGCATGGGAATACTGACCCGGCTTGGTCCTGGAATGAACTTATGTCTCATGGTTCATAGGCTTGCATGGGAATACTGACCCGGCTTGGTCCTGGAATGAACTTATGTCTCATGGTTCATAGGCTTGCATGGGAATACTGACCCGGCTTGGTCCTGGAATGAACTTATGTCTCATGGTTCATAGGCTTGCATGGGAATACTGACCCGGCTTGGTCCTGGAATGAACTTATGTCTCATGGTTCATAGGCTTGCATGGGAATACTGACCGGCTTGGTCCTGGAATGAACTTATGTCTCATGGTTCATAGGCTTGCATGGGAATACTGACCCGCTTGGTCCTGGAATGAACTTATGTCTCATGGTTCATAGGCTTGCATGGGAATACTGACCCGGCTTGGTCCTGGAATGAACTTATGTCTCATGGTTCATAGGCTTGCATGGGAATACTGACCCGGCTTGGTCCTGGAATGAACTTATGTCTCATGGTTCATAGGCTTGCATGGGAATACTGACCCGGCTTGTTCCTGGAATGAACTTATGTCTCATGGTTCATAGGCTTGCATGGGAATACTGACCCGGCTTGTTCCTGGAATGAACTTATGTCTCATGGTTCATAGGCTTGCATGGGAATACTGACCCGGCTTGTTCCTGGAATGAACTTATGTCTCATGGTTCATAGGCTTGCATGGGAATACTGACCGGCTTGGTCCTGGAATGAACTTATGTCTCATGGTTCATAGGCTTGCATGGGAATACTGACCCGGCTTGGTCCTGGAATGAACTTATGTCTCATGGTTCATAGGCTTGCATGGGAATACTGACCCGGCTTGGTCCTGGAATGAACTTATGTCTCATGGTTCATAGGCTTGCATGGGAATACTGACCCGGCTTGGTCCTGGAATGAACTTATGTCTCATGGTTCATAGGCTTGCATGGGAATACTGACCCGGCTTGGTCCTGGAATGAACTTATGTCTCATGGTTCATAGGCTTGCATGGGAATACTGACCCGGCTTGGTCCTGGAATGAACTTATGTCTCATGGTTCATAGGCTTGCATGGGAATACTGACCCGCTTGGTCCTGGAATGAACTTATGTCTCATGGTTCATAGGCTTGCATGGGAATACTGACCCGGCTTGGTCCTGGAATGAACTTATGTCTCATGGTTCATAGGCTTGCATGGGAATACTGACCCGGCTTGGTCCTGGAATGAACTTATGTCTCATGGTTCATAGGCTTGCATGGGAATACTGACCCGGCTTGTTCCTGGAATGAACTTATGTCTCATGGTTCATAGGCTTGCATGGGAATACTGACCCGGCTTGTTCCTGGAATGAACTTATGTCTCATGGTTCATAGGCTTGCATGGGAATACTGACCCGGCTTGTTCCTGGAATGAACTTATGTCTCATGGTTCATAGGCTTGCATGGGAATACTGACCCGGCTTGTTCCTGAAATGAACTTATGTCTCATGGTTCATAGGCTTGCATGGGAATACTGACCCGGCTTGGTCCTGGAATGAACTTATGTCTCATGGTTCATAGGCTTGCATGGGAATACTGACCCGGCTTGGTCCTGGAATGAACTTATGTCTCATGGTTCATAGGCTTGCATGGGAATACTGACCCGGCTTGGTCCTGGAATGAACTTATGTCTCATGGTTCATAGGCTTGCATGGGAATACTGACCGGCTTGGTCCTGGAATGAACTTATGTCTCATGGTTCATAGGCTTGCATGGGAATACTGACCCGGCTTGGTCCTGGAATGAACTTATGTCTCATGGTTCATAGGCTTGCATGGGAATACTGACCCGGCTTGGTCCTGGAATGAACTTATGTCTCATGGTTCATAGGCTTGCATGGGAATACTGACCCGGTTCATAGGCTTTTCTTTTCATTTGCAGATGAGAAAACCACAGTGGAGAATCACTGCGTTTATTACTGTAAACCATTTTTATACACTGACACTTTTTCCATTCTAGTTTAAAAAAAAAATTTACTATGTGACAATGTAAGAAAAGCAAATAGAAGCATTATATAGCAGTAGTGAAAGCTTCTACTTTTAAAGATTTGGGTCCAGCAGCTTAGAAAAAAAAGCATTAGTACCACATTAGCTTGTTCAATAAATGAAAGGGAATTTCAGAAGTTAACAGGTACCAAAATCAGGCAGCCTTCTTTAACAAGAAATCAGGTGTCTAATTTGAATACTTTTATGTACATTGCTTATGTGACAAAGTCACTAAGACCTTGTGTAACATTGCATATCCTGTGTGATAAGTTCTTGCTGAAATCAGAGCTTTGAGGCATACAACATCAAAAAGAAGCATATTTTTCATCATATTCATTTATGCTTTTATTTTTTTTAACTTCCACTATGACATATTTATCTTGCCTTATTTCACCTCCCTGAATGAAATAATATGTAATGCAAAAATTAATCTAATAATGGTGGGTGGAAAATCATAACTGTAAGAAGGAAAATATATTTTAGGAAATGCAGAGAACAAACTCATTATTTATTTCCGACACTTCCTGCAAATGGCTAGTGTTTCAGAAACCTCATTCTTGGAATTTACTTTTTATCTGTCTACAGTTTGTACCTCACTTACAAAAAAGCCATATAAAATATGTTTTTCACTTAAAGGAGTTTGATTCCTTTATCTCTATAACAGCAACAGTATTTTTATGTCTTGTAACTACTTAATCCAATGTTCACAGTGGCCAACATTTTATTAATACCAGGTTATGAAAGATCATAAGAGTTTCGAACATATGTTGTGTCCTAATTCAAAATACTGCATTATACTTTTTGCAAATGACTTGGAAGGGGGGAAAAAGGTGAATAATTACTAAATGCACTTCACAATCTATACAAAATAAGGTTCATAAGGTATGGTGCTGTCTTGTACATTTTGATACCCATGTGTCCTACCTTCAAACAATTTTGTCACTGAAGTTGCTAGATCATGACTTGGGTATGCTGTAGTCAGAAATGTAAGAAATCTGATAGTTTTGAAACCTGTTTTGAACATTTCTTTTGATGGCTTATCGAGTTAGGTTAAAAGAAACATGTTGCATTGCTTATTGCAAGAAAGAACTCCATTTTAGGTACAACTCTGTTCGAAAACAATGGGAGATCATTGGTATGGTGTGGACCATTCTAATCTTTTAGCATTTGTAGATCAGAGAGCATGTGCTGTGTGCTGTATCATTAAGAAGCACGTCAAAGACTGAGCGTGCATTTATAAATGTTAAGCACGTGCCTTTCCTAGTGCCATTTTGAGAGTGCAGCCTGAGAGTAAGCATGTATGATTACAGCAGTTATAAGGTACTTAAGTTAAAGTCAGTAAACTTCTATTGTGATGTGTTTGTATAAAATAAAGCTGCTTGAAAAGAACCCACAAAGACTCTTCAAGTTTTTTTCAAAGTAGGAGAGCGACAGAAGTTTATTTCTAAATGTACTTAAACTTAATGGCTTTCTAAAGAATCATAGCATGCTAATAACGTTTTACTTGAGACAAGACCTTGTGCAATATTGTACATCTGAATTATTTACTAATTTTAATTAATCAAAGGTCTCAATCTATAATAGATCATACAGAATGATAGCATACAATTTATTGCTTAAAGATTCCACTCTGTCTTATGTATATACATAATATGTACACCCCCCACACACACATGTGTGTGTGCGTGTGTGTGTGTGTGTGTGTGTGTGTGTGTGTGTGTGTATATATGTATATATATATATATATATATATATATATATATATATATATATATATATATATATATATGTATATATATATATATATATATATATATATATATATATATATATATAAAAAATACGGATTCACTTTAGAAGCTCGAAATACTGAAATTTCGAAATTCAGTATTTTGAGCCCATAAACTAGAATCCTGAAAAGAGCAAAACCTCAAAAGCACGAAATTCAAAACCTCGAATACTGAGGTTTCGCTGTGGTTGTGGATTTAGGTAACTGTGCATGTGTTAAGGGTTTTGAGTAGGGGCTGTGGTGTGTGCTAGTGTGTTTTGTTGCTGTGATGTGTGTGTGCGAGGAGAATGTAGCTTGTGTGGTGGTGTTTTGTGTGTGTTTGTATGTAGTGCAACCTTGGAGTTAGAATATTTAAGTAGGGGGTTATGGGGGGCTTGCACCCCTGCTTTTATGTAATAGAGAGCTTGTGCTTGTATGTGGGTAGGAAGGTGTGTGTACGTGTGGAGTAGAAGCGCGAAATTCAAAATCTCCAGTGTGCGAGATTTTGAATTTCACACTTCCAAGTTTTCGTTGTTTTAAGGTTTTGACTTTATAGCCTCTAAATACTGAAGTTTGATAGTTCAGTATTTCGAGGATATAAAGTGAATCCATATATACACACATATAAATATCTAGACAGAGAGAGATAGGTATGCATATGTACTTGAGTACGTGGTTTGTGTAGTTATTTCTTCATCTATGCATTACATATATATCTGCAGATGTATCTTTTTGCATTCCATCTGAGAGCCTTTAAGCAGACATTTATGAGCTCACTGTTTGCATAACAACTTTATGTCACTTATTTTTGCCTGCCCATGACCGTGGGATTGCACATATATATTGCTTAGCTCATAAGAAGTGGAAAACGAATGTCTCTATCTTCTGAAGGTCCAAGATAATGTGTGCAGCCATCAATGTCCTGCCTGCAGTAACTGACCTTCTACTATATAAATGTTGGAAGATAGCATTCACTATGGGGAATGTTCCTTGTTTACACAGTATCATGTAAATTACAGTAATTGGAAGGAGTACACAACTGTAAAATAATTCACATGGAATGCTGTCGGGTATCTCAAAAACAAGTTCTGTAAATGCTGTTAAGACATCATAGCTGACAAATAACTTCCAAATAGTGCTTACTTGTTTATATTGCCTGAATGGAATTTCATTACTTCCAGTTTATGGGTTGCACTAGCAAATTCTCAGACATAAATAAATGAGGAAGCTTCAGTTTTTTGGTGAAGTTTCAGTAAGAGTCATATTCTCCATTTAACAATATTTGTCTAAACTAAGGCACTGTATATTACCAGTGATTAACACATTTTAAACAAGCATAACATACAGTAAGGACAGTTTCAAATGATAGTGCCTTTGTTTTCATTTTAAAAGTCACCACAATATAATATCTGCAGAATGACAATATCTCCTTTTTTAGCTTGGCTTTTGCTTAGACACATACCGGTTGACTACTGATGCCAACCCATACTTAGCTCTATTTCAGTAAATGTGTAAATTCCACAAAACTTTCATCAGACCCATCATAGAGTACAATGCCCCATTTGGGATGTACCTCACAAAACACTACCAACAGCTGGAAAGAC
Organism: Protopterus annectens; assembly: GCF_019279795.1. NCBI lineage: Eukaryota > Metazoa > Chordata > Ceratodontiformes > Protopteridae > Protopterus > Protopterus annectens. The sequence continues at coordinate 1,233,785,632 of NC_056735.1, forward strand.
CACAAAAGTACCTCACCAAGAGGATTACTGGCCTCAAACATATGTCCTATGCAGCCCGACTGAAAAAACTCCAGCTGTACTCAGTGGCATATCGCTTACTCAGAGGTGATCTCTGCCTGACTTACAAAGCCATGTCCAACTCAGACTTGATGGACATGCTCCACCTAAAGAAATCCAAGTCACTGCGAGCCACTCGCTCTAGTGAGTTAAACCTCACCACAACAATAAATAGAACATGCTGGAGGGATAGATTCCTGTCACAGAGACTCCCCATGCTTTGGAACAAAATTCCTAACTACATTAGGCAGAGCTCCTCACTAACACTCTTCAAGAGAAACCTTGACGAGTGGATGGGTAACAGAAAATACACTCCTGGGATCACTTCATTGGCTCTGCTTGACAGAGGATTAGTTAATTAATCAATGGGGCAGCGAAAGCTGACACACTCTGGCTAGGCTTAAAAATGCCCTCGGGCAGATAGCCTAGTACCTCCCTATGAACCGATGAACAATGTTTACTTTAAAAGAATCATTTTATCTTTTTCATTTCTTTGCATCTCTACTCATGGTCAGTAACCCTGAAAGGTCACATGTCAATAGCATGTTATGACCTTTTAAGATAACAGAATGAGCCCATATAAAATTACAAGCTAAAATATAAACTGTGCAGAGGAATGGAAACTTGTCAAATACCTATTAAATGTCTGCAAGCAGCAAAATTATAATGCTATAGACATGCATACCATAACCTAGGTTTCACAGTAATGATAATTAAAGTTAAGGTATCCTGAGAGCTCAGTGTTTCCATCAGACTCTTGCACTGTAATGAATTACATTTTCACATATGTATATATATATATATATATATATATATATATATATATATATATATATATATATATATATATATACACACACACACACACACACACACACACACACACACATATATATATATATATATATATATATATATATATATATATATATACACACACACACATATATATATATATATATATATATATATATATATATATATATATGTGTGTGTGTGTGTGTGTGTGTGTGTGTGTGGCAAAACTGGTACATGCTTACTATCTAAGAAACTAATAAGATGGATGATGGCCAAGATGTGCAACTTGCTAAACAAGACTGCCAAAAGGCATGCTACATTGCCTGATATGAATAGCCTCATATATTGTCAGAGAAGTAGAATCAACATGGGAGTATAGAGGTATTTAGATGTTTAAATAACTGCCTTGAGAAAATATACTGAGTGGTTCAGAAATTACAGCAGTTTTACTGGAAAACTAATCCCTGACATTTAAATTGCTGTGGGCTCAGCTCACTGAATTAAATTACTTAGGATCCATCTCCTCAAACAGATTTAAAGCTATGCTTTTTTACAGAAGGCAAGCCCCACTCCCTCTTGCATGTCTATACCCCTATGTGGGGAGCTTCCCCCAAACTCATTGGTTGCTGAAACACAAAGAAAGGAGAAATCTGCCAAAATGGGCTTTCTGCAGATGCATACATAGAAACTGCATTAACTGGGACTCAGGAGAATAGATTCTAAGAGAAGTGGGACTTAAAAAGCATAATTGACAACTAACTTTTATTAGGGAAATTGCATGCAGAGAGTGTTACAAAGGTTGCCATAATGGAGTTGTTCATATTGTCTGACTGTGAAGAGACAGTAACTTTAATATCTTGTTTGTTTTTGGGTACATTCAAGTTGTGTGGCTCTGCACATTTCTCGACATGCATGAAGCTACAGGGAGTGGTATCTGATCTAAAACTACTAACATGAAGCAAAATGTAATCCTAAATTGTCAGTATAAAACTGTAATTTTTACCTATGACATTTGTTAAATAAGCACAACATGACACCAACTAAAGACACACCAGTTATAGAAACATTCAATTCACTCCAGTTGTTATTACAACCACAAAAACTATACTGCTGATGGTATGGCTTTATGGACCATTTTCAGTCATGACTTGATATTCAGTATAATAATAATATAATAACAAAGTGGAAAAGAAAGGAAGACAACAGATACAGGTATGAATAACAAATATACAACTATCAAAGTCCCAGAGATGAAGCATCCAAAACTATATGTATGCTATTTACTTATTTAGGACTGGTATAAACTATCACAGCACTAAGCTGTTAGCATTCAGATGGTAAGAGTTAGTGCAGGACAAAAAAGAAATCAGAAGTAATAGATACCCTAAAACTGGATCATGTAGTGCCACAGTTGTAGCGAAAAGAGGGCTAGGAAAAGCATTAAGATCTTCAAGAAGTGAAGGTGATAGGTACTCTTGTCATAGCTGAAAAAAAAAAAAAAGATTTTTTTTCCATAAAGAAGGCCTCTATATATTAAATCCTTTTGTTGCTTGCTTGCTGTATGAAGTTTATGATTTGGGATAGAAAATATTACATCAGATGGGGATGGGAAACAAAAAGGTTCCATGTCTGTTTACTGCTGCTTCAAGTTACTGAAAATTTCATCACCAGCCACATGTGCATAAACATGTGAATGTGTCGGAGTAGTTGTCTCAGCACACATTATACATCCTTCCATCTTAATTGTCCCTGCAGTGAGACTGACAATGCCCAAGTAGCACCCTGTCCTAGAATCCTCAACAACACAGGCAGGCAGCTATGTGTGGTACCTGTCACCTAGTCCTTGCTCAGAATTAATTGAGCACTAGTATTTACACCTGACCGTTTGCTTCCTGCAAGCTTGTTTCTATCCCTCTTTGAACAAGCCTTGCTACTCATTTTGAATTGCTGCAATGTCCAGACAGTTCCTGCCACCTAGTGTGTTCTTAGAGTTCATTGTGTACCAATATTTACACCTGACCCTCTGTATTTGCACACTTACTTTTGCATTCCTTTTGAACAGCTCAGTAATTTCAGATAGGTAGAACATACATTGCTTCATCAACAGTGCTCAGTGTTAACTCAGTAAGGCAGTCATGCCAATGCAATGTTAATACGTTTAAAACTTTATTATCAAAAGTTAGAATTGTTACATTTCGAACTATGACCCCAACTGTGAAGATTTCTGGTAGCACCATGATGGCCCTCTACTATTTATTTTCGCAATGTTCACTGGAAACCATTCTAGGCTTTGTCATGCTATGCTACCTGCTGCCTTGCAAGGTGTTAGATGACCCTCTGCTGGCAACTATTAAAATAATTTCCCAACCTGAAAGGCACAGTTTTAAGGGCACAAGTTTGTTCAGCTTTGTTTCTTGATATAGTACACAGCTGTTAGAAATACTTTACTTTCTATGTAGTATACTTAACTCATTTTGAACATTTATAATTTACATAGTCTGCTTCCTACATTGTATAATTAAGTAATTTCCTAAACTTTGTACACTATACCAGCTAGATCTTCACGAGTAAAGTGCATTTGTAGAAGAACTTGACATAACAGTGGGTGACCAAAATGATCACTGTTACATTATTGCTAACATATGGGAAGTATCCTGCCAAAAATACATACATCCAAACTGTGGGCATCTTCCTTTTGTGCCACACATTCGACCCAGTTGTGGGTTTGGTACATATGGGATATATGGCCACACAGATCCTTGGGAACTTCTTCCCCCAGACAGAGAAGAAACAAGGCAAAAAAAGGCAAAGGAAAAAGGCTCCAGCAGACAGAAACAAGAGAGGCAAACAAAAAGAAGTCTGCAGATACTGCAACAGTGACCAAGCTTAACCTACTGTTATGGGAAGGTCTCACCCATCTGTACCATGTCCTTCATGTGATTACTGCTGCAGTATTGCTGATATAAGGAAAGATTCCCCAAACTTTTAAATTACCTGGGAGGAAGACTGAGACATGGGACTGCAGTCCAGCAACCCTTGAAGAATGGACCTGGCAAAACCAGCTCTGGCCCTGAACATGGCATCTATTTCATAATGTTTGATGAAAGTCTAAACAGAAAGTCAAGTGGTTGCTTTTAAAACTGTTTTTAAATCCAGACCCTTAAGAAAAGCATCAGAAGTGACAACAGCCCTGGTAGAATATGTTTTAATTGGGCCTGAAAGGTGTTGTCGCAACAGGAATAACAGGAGGAGATAGTCAAGGAAATCCACCTGCAGATTTTCTGTTTGGAAACTGGACAATACAGTTTTTTACCTTACAAGATAAACAGCTGATTAGATTTTCTCATATCCTTAGTATTGTCTGGAGAGAATCTCAGCTGTTTACAAACCACTGCATGACTATTCAAATCAGCTTTCTTGGAACCTTGTCATATGCTTTCTTACTCAGGGACATTCTGCTCTTGTGACAAAAAAAATGGAAGCAGAAAAGATGAAAAAGCTATAATGTCTTGGAACTCAGAAAGTTTTTGCTGCAGTATGGGCCTCTAGTGAAAGTGTGTTCCATGAACAGAATTTTAGAGATATGAAACAGGCCAGTTTAAAAGGAAAAGGAGTTAACTTCTCTAAGACATAATTCATATGTTATCTTGGCCTGATGTGACTGATGTGAAGGATGTCTTTTAAAAACTGACCTGAAAACATACAGAAAGAGGTGAAATATTAGTAAACAGGAAGATAAGGCTGGCAAATGTGCTTTAACAGAAGAATATGTCAGTCCTGAATTCAGCAGTGCACACAGATAGGAAAGAATATTAGGAATTACCATTTGATCAGGATTATGCTTTTTTGTACCAAATAGAAAACCTCTTGCACATGGAAATATAATATTTTTGTGTTGCAAGTTTCCTAGCCTTCTTTAATACCTGAAGCACATCCTCAGAAAATAGGTATCTAAATGGTATGAAAATCATATCATCCAAGCTATAAGATATGGGATTTGTAGGTTTGGATGAATGACAGAGCCCTTCTGTTGTGTGAACTCATCCATCCTGTGGGGTAACTTCTAGTGATTGCCCTTGGTCAGATGAAAAAGAAGAGAAAGCAAATGTTGTCTGTACAAAAATGAGGTGATCAACAGAATTGTTGGGTTGTCCTTCTTGACTTTGGAAAAAAATTTGGAATCGGGGAAAAGGGAGGAAAAGTACAAAGGAATTTACCTTTCCATGAGTTTGACATGACATCTGTTCTCAAGGCTCTGGGCATGGAACTCTGCAGCAAAATGGTTTGAGATGCTTGTTCAGAATGGATCCAAATAGATCCATCTGGAGAGTTATCCACTGATGGATAAACTGTAGAAGACCTCTTTGTTGAGCATCTATTTGTGAGAGTCTGCTTTGGATCTAGTCAGATAATCCACCATGGAATTCATGTCTGAGGGAATATAAACTGTCTGAAGGAAGAGATTGTGCTAAATATTTATCTGTCGGGCCATCACAGCAAATCTGCAAAGATGATACATTTTGTTCCTCCCTGTTTGTAGATGTACCACTTTACTGTGGTATTGTCTGTGAGGATTCAGTCTGAGACCAGACATAATGTAGAAATCACAGAGCCATGAACAGTGTTTTAATTTCCTTGACATTTACGTGGTTGTTTCTGTCTTGGCTTGACCATGCAACCTGGACTTTTATTTCATAGAACATACTCCCCAAGCCAGATCTCAAGCATTTGTGGAGACTTCATAATATAAAGGGCACTCTGGAGTGAGGAACAGCTGGTTGATTCACCAAAAGAATTCCTTCTTCATGAAGGGTAAGGCAGGAATTGAGATGTCCAGGGGCTGTGCCCAAACTGACTTAAGGTAAATAGTAACATTTGTATGGTTGAAGCCACATAGTCTAGGTCTTTCAAAATCTCTCTTGCACAAGTCAGTTTTAATGAAAAGAGAAACTGGAAATAAGAAGTAAGAAAATGCATTTTGTTTGAGGAAGAAATACCACCATGGTGACTGTACTCAGGTGTCAATCTAGAAAAAACAGGCCTGTGAGGGCAGTAGGACAATTTCATTTTTTTTCAAATATTCAGAAAAATACAAATAAAGAAAAAGATTCATTGTAAACTTTACATCTTGAAGAAACCTTTTCCATGAAAAGGCCAGAAGAAGAACATTGCCCAGTTAAGAAAATATATGGATGCCCCAGCATCTGCAGGACTCTATGACAGGGACTAGCTATAGAAAGTTATAGAAAGAACAAGGGTAAAGCTGAAATTTGAAAATGGAAAATGTAAGGTAGAGAATCTTAAGAAGTTTTCTGTGATCTAGATGAATGGGGATATGAAGATAGGTGTCACTGAGGTCCTGAGCCACCATGATAGCTTGTGGAAGGATCACTGGAAGAAGAGTTTGCAGAGACAACATCTTGAATTTTGGTGTAGATAGAAAGGTGTTAGGGACTGATAAATCCAGAATGGACCTCCAGATGTCCTCTTTCCTTCAAAGTGGTCATAGCTGTGAATAGAAATCTTTTCTGTTCTGGTGATGGGAAACAAATTATATTGTTCCTTTATGAAATAATTCCTGCACTATTGATAAAACCAAGTGTTTTTGGTTTGGAGCACTTAGTAGTTTTAGAATAGGATGAAGGTAGAAACCAGGTTAATTTAAAGCTTTTTTCAATATTGAAAATCCATTGGTCTAAATATATCAGACTCCATAATGGCTGGCTCTAAGGAAGTTTCTTTGAAAAAGCAAGATGGGATTGGCTGAGGTGGATGAGGGGAGGGAAGGAGGTAAATGATAGTCACAAGCTGGTTGATTTATCAGGAATGGAACATCTGATTTGGACTTTTCTTGGTACTTCTTTTTAAATAACTTTTACTTTTTTGTTGAAATTTCCTCTTTATGAAAAATGGTCCAGCCTTGGATGGATAGCTTCTTTGGAACTTTTGAATGCAAAAGAAAATCTGTTTGAAATCCTGCACAATTTTCCTCTTTCCTGCAGGTATTGAAGATTTAAGCAGCTGCTGGATCAAAAAGATTTCCCCTGTCCAAAGGTGCATCCAATAACCATGTCCTGATATCTTTAGGCAAAGACCGCTACCCTAACAAAGAGTATCTCCTTAGAGGGACCCAGATGTAACAGCTACAGAAGATGCATCTGCTGCATCATTATTTCATTTACTAGAATGTCTAGCTACCTGGGTGTCAGAATTTAAGAGGGACAAGACAGAAGATTTATTGTCTGATTTAGGCAGATCTGACATTAACTTGTTGACATTATCAAAAGTAGATAAATTTATCTACTTTGGAAACTGCATGCCCTCCCTGCATTCGGTGGGTCTTCTCTGGGCTCTGGTTTCCACTCACATTCCAAAGACATGAATCGGGAACTTTTCTCCCCAGGCCTCTGCTGAAAATGGGCTCTGTCCCAGTTGGATTTTCCCAGTAAACACATGTTAAATAAATAAAATAAAAAAGCTTTTTAAATATTTTTTATAAAGATCTTCTATTAGATTTTTAGTATTTTTATCATTTTATTCATAGTTAGCTTTAGCTTTTTGGAGTTCAAGTTGAATATTGTGCAGTGGTGCAGTGGTTAACATTGTCACCTCACAGCAAGAGGTTCTCCGGTTTGATTCTCGGCTGGGGTGCCTTCTGTGTGGAGTTTGCATGTTCTCCCTGTGTTCGCGTGGGTTTCCTCCGGGTACTCCGGTTTCCTCCCACATTCCAAAGACATGCATCTGGAGCATTTCTCCCCGGGCCACCGCTGAAAACAGGCTCTGTGGAACCTAGTCGGACTTTCCCGGTCAACAAATGATAAATAAAAAATAAATAAATAAATATTTGCTGTTCCTTCACCCATTTTTTTCGTTTTCCCAACAACACAACTTTCTGAATTCACATTTATTGACTTTCCATTTACACATTTCCTTTACTTGATGGCATGTATTATACTATCTTTCTTAATCAAGAATCATTTTCACGGTGCAAGATATTTCCATAGTAAAAACTTTTGGGTCTATGATTAACATTAACTGTTGCTTTATTGATGATACAGTCAAACACACCTTTCTACAGCTTCATAGAATGTTCAGAAGCTATTTCTTATGCTGTTGCAGTCCAAAGAACTTTTTCTAGGGTCGGGACTAATTTGGATAAGGATTGTTTGTTTATATTTTATTATGCATAACACGTACAAAGGTATAACTTTTTACTATGCCATCATCACCTCATGATACTAGCAACATTATATGTATAAAACTTCTGCTAAATAACATATATAGTTTTGACACCTTGGTTTCCTTTGTGAAACTGATATATATTCAAAAATTACTATTTGCTTGAAGTTCAGATTGATTGTGAAATGTGAATAAAGTTATTTAGAACTATTTTTTCTTGGCATTCCGGAACCACTTGTATGTGATATGGACCATTCTGATAGATAATGTTGAAACCCTCTGGGAGTCTTTTATATTATTATATCTGCAGTGCAATTCTTCTCACTCATATATTTGCTATTCTTCTGTAACAGCAATAGAAACATATACAAGGCCAACGTGATTCACCCTTTTTGTGATTAAGTCACAATACACCCTAATAATGTTCACAGTTGTATTCAATTCAACTTCCACTAATATATCTGCTCACTAAATAATATAAAAAATTATGCAACAGAAGAAATCTGGTGACACTAGTGAATGGGCCAGATATGTGATGATTCTGATGGTATATCAGTACAAATGACTTATTTGAGCAAAAAAAAATGCTATAATCTTTAGAATGGAAATTGTTTCATATCATTATATAGGAGTGTTATGACTGACTGAATGACAGCATTTGTGTGAGATGTTTGTTGGCTGTGTTTATAAACCAAGGAGTAATTTACAGACTTTTCTCTGATCATGCAATATGCATCTGTTGTTCATGTTGTGCTCCACCATTTTTAAATAGGCTCTTGCAGTGGTTTCAATTACTTAGTTAGTTCTTACCTTGGTAGGTTGACTAGCCAATTAACCCTTTTTAGCCACATCCACTTTTGAAACAAATGATTCTCATTTGATAGTATGTTCTTTTCCTGTTCTGCATATGGCTGCATGGCTTTGGAACTCCTCAAATTTAAGTTATTCAGTTTGTTTAAATTTGCAATAACCTCACAAATGATAATCTGAAATAAATAAGAGGCTGTGTGGGGATCCAATCACATGCAATAACAATGTTTTATTGCTATTTTGTCAAGGGTGATTTTAGTATGCCAATCTCAAAGAATAAACTATGATTTATTATTGCTATGTTTCTCCATATATTATTATGCACAAACTGCCAGTAAAGAAAAAAAATCTTTACTAAAACAAAAAAAAAATTACTGTAAAATGGATTCCTGTGAATTTACTGAATGTAGATTCATTGAATGTTAAAATATTGTATTACATATGGAGATAGTACTTTTGTCAATATTAGAGTTTGCATTTTTCTCCAATGTAGTGTGACCTCCATGCTGGTGTATATATACATTTGTAGTGGGGAGGGAATATCCCCCTCAGGAGGCTACAGGGAGCATGTGTTATACAAAAAATGGTTCCCCAGAGGTTCAGTAAAAGCAGTTCTGTGGTACAGTTTTAAATTTTTTTAATTCATAAAACTACCTTCAGTGAGTAAACATAAATCCATGTAAAATTACTTTTTAATATTTTAAAAGTCAGACTTCTACATTTTAGGTTAATTGATTCATATGCAGTTAACAAGCTTGTCCAAGTGAACTTCAAGAGGGTCAGCCAAGAAATCCACTAAAATTATCAGATATTAGCTGCCTCAGTCAGGAAGATGGTACCACATATTCTATGAGTAAATTATCAACTTTCCATCTACTCACTGCATCTAGATTTAACTGCATCCACAGAATTACTATACCTGATAAGCAAAGTGATGCTAACCCCAAACAGGGAATGCATTCAGTTAAGGATTGTTAACATAAATATGGAGGTCAGGCATTTGGGTGCAGGAATTTGTAATACCACTTGGTCTGTAGAGGCAAAGGATGTCAAAAAGTACTGAGCATTTTGTAGCACAAAAAGCCAAGAAGGATTGCCACACAAAATATAATATGATATAATTCATATAATATAATATAGTATAAGTAGAATCCTTGATATGGCATGAACACTACGAAAATAAAACAAAGAAACTAAACTTCAAGCAAAATAACAGAAATTAAGTATTTTTGTAGCAATAAACCAAACTTTAAGGAAAACAACAAAAGTTAAATATCAATGTAATTCCTTTTGTGAAGACATTACAAATAGTTGTTATCAACAGAAGGTACATAGCAGAGACAAAAAATAAATAAAATTAAATTAAAGTTGATCACACATATACAAAGATGATAATGGAGAGAAAGATTCAAATCGTATTTTTTGGTGATTTTATTTTCTTCCTTGACCACAAAAAATGTAATAACTAACATCTGGGTGATGGCAAGATGCTACTCAGGGCTAGGGTCATACTTCCCTGGGCTACACGATTGGAGATCTCCTCATGCCTCTTTTCATGTAGTCCGGGGAGGTACATCTCAGGTCATTCACACCAACATGGACAATGACAGAGTCATATTTATACTTGTTGTGGAGTGACCTGAGTGCGTGTGTTATGTGGTGGATCCTGACACCTTACAGGCAGCTGACAGTAACTTTTTCCTTGTTTAGCCTGGTGAGTGGAACATCAGTGTGCCTGACTATAGAGTCACCTTTGACTAGAGTGTTGGGTACGTTATGCCTTATGGGCTGTAGTTGAGTGGCACACTGAGTATACGGGCTATGTGTCATTTGGGTTGTGTTGGGGTGGAAGTTGCTTGCATTTCTGCTTTGGAGGTCTCTGTTCTTTGGGCAGATTTGTACTGAGAGCCTCCACAAATGTAGGTGTGTGTTTTGGGCTTCTGTGTGTGTGTGTTTTGGTGGAGTAGGTTTTGAGGGACTATGTGATGAGTGTGGTGTGGTGCAAGTGTTTACCTTCTCCTCTTGATTGTCTAGGCCAGTCTTTGGTGAAGAGAGCTTTGCTTCCAGTTTGGCTATATAAGTGCATATCTCACAGGTCGTAGTGTTGGGTGGTAGGAGGAGAGGGTTGTCTGTGTACATGAGGCAATTGCTGCATTGTCCTAAGATGCCCAGATTCATCAGGTAGACTGGAGAAAACACAGAGAGCTGACCTTTAGACATGCCCGGATAGGTGCTTATTTATTAAGCACTAAAAACTGTTTTCCTCTAGACAAGTGAGGAAAGTTGAGTGCTGTAGTAATTTGTAACTTATTTAGTGCTTACAATAAGTTCTGAACAAGTGCTGAGCTCAAAGAAACAGATTTGAGTGCTAAAACTAAAAAGCTGGCTAGTTGCAAGGGAAATTTTGAAGAACAGACTTTATGGCACCAGGAATAGTTTAACCCCAGTTAAGTGGGAGGGGGGGGGGTCTTTGGAGCTCACAAACAGTCCTGGACACAGCAAATTTGTATCTGGATAAAACCTGCCACAGGGAAGGGGGAAGCAAGCTTAGAATTTTTTTTCCAGTAAAAGTGGAAATGGAGAAACCTGGAACAGACATTAATTCAACGTTAAGAATCTGAGTGGGTTGGCCTTCACAAATGTTTTCTATTAGATTGAGTGAACTAATGACACTAGACTGGGAGGAGTGTTACAGATCAAATATACAGTGTGGGCGTCCAACTGCAAAGCCAGCAAGTATAAGAACACACAACACTCGGGAGGGTGGATGGGAAAAATTACAGTTCCTAGCTGTAGCCACTAAATGAAAATTTTTAACAGATCAAGGAGCAGACTCTAGAGAATGCTTTTAACTGTAAACAGACAATTATCAAAAATGCACAGAAAAGCTTGTATAGAGCACTCAGAAACAGAAAATACAACTCTCAGTATGAAAAAGCAGTTTACAGTTAAGTAATTCAGTAAACATGCAATTAGCAATGAAAAATGCAGTTAAAACAGTATAAAACAGTACATAAATGCAATGAAACAATAAAAAAAGCTTTATAACAGTGCAAAATGTAGTAGATCAATTGTATAGCAGAATTATAAGTGTTTCAGAAGTGCAATTCAGTGAAATAAGTGTAAGAAATAACTTATCCTGCTCTTGGAATCTTAAGTTTCTTATCAACATTACCAAGTATCATATGCCTAAAAGATTTTAGAATAGTATTCATAAAATTGAATTGGGTAGGTGCAGATAGATACATTCTAATGAATAACATTGCAAAAGTAGATCCAAAGTATGTTGTCCAGCTTATTCCATTTTTTGTTTAGTTCATTTTATTTGCATTAAAACATTCAAACTAAAGTGATTTCCAATTTGATTAATAAGTAGGCTCCATCTAGTTGAAAAATAATTGAAAAAATATTGATTTAAAGTCACTTTCGATATTAGGAAAGTTTATGCCTCCACGATCCCGTGGTCTAGTCTAAAACTGATGGGCTAGTCTGGCTTTACATGGATACCAAAGAAAATTTAGTATTTTTTTTGATTTTCTTTATTTGAGATTTGCTTGGGGGAAGATTTATAGTTTGAATAATGTACAGCATAGTTTGAGAACAAGATCATTTTTATTATTTGCTGTCTATCATCAAATTATGTTATTTTATTCAATTTGTAAACCAAGTTTGTCAGGACTTTATAATTGTTTCACAGTTTTGATTTTTATTTATTCTATTGTTTTAGTTATAATGATGACTAAATATAATAAAGTTGAAGATTCTTTATGCACAATATGTTTGGTGCTTGTTTGTAAATTTCTTTTTTTATTTAGAAATAGATATTCTGAATTAGAATGATTGAAGTTCAAACCGGAATATTTTCAACATTGGTCAATAGTTTGAGCTATTTTTGTTAATGTTTCTTGATTATTACTTTATGGCTAACATTATAACATCTGCAAACAGCATAATTTTACAGATATAATTTTTAGTGATTTACATTCCTTTTACTTTAGACCTAGTTCTGATTAATATGACTAAGATATATAGCTAGGGCAAATAAAATTGGTAATATATGACATCCTTGTTTAGTTCCTGCAGTCAAATTTATGGCTTCAGATGTAAATGACCCCAATTTAACACATGCTTTATTTTTATATACATTCATCATAACAGAAGAAAAATTGTTGAGGAATGTTAAAAAAGTTCAAATAATTGGAATAAGTAGTTCTAATTTAATGAATCAAAGGCTTTTTCAATGTCTAGTTTAATAAGTAGAACTTACTTTTTTATTATTTGCAGTATCTGTTAAAGTAAATACCCTTTTAATATTATCATGCTTTTGTCTTTTATGTATAACTCCTGTTTGGTCTGTATTAATAATATGCGAAATATTTTTTATAATTGTCAGCCGTTAAGGACATAAATATCTTATAGTCAATATCTAAAGGTGACAGAGGCCTATATGAGGAGCATAATTTGGGATTTTTATTCTCTTTTTGTACTGGTGTAATTAATCAATATTTCCATGATGGAGGAATTATTTTATCTTTTTTATTTCCATTATGGTTTTATGAAGGCAGTTAATAATGTATTGAAGTAATATACAACATATTCTGCTGTTATTCCATTTTTACCAGTTGCTTTGTTAGATTTGAGTTTTTTAATTTCATGGGATAGTTTTGTTAAAGTAATTTGTTTCAATAACTTATCTTTTGTATCTGGCATCATTTTCTTTATAAGGGGATTTCAGGATTGGTAATTATATTAGTTTAATTTTCTATGGGTTCTTTTTTAATGTTGAATAGTATTGTTTAAATGTATTTAGAATGTTCCCAATATCAGTGTATTGTTTTGTTTTTTTAACTCAGAGGTATGATTAGATTATGATTGAATTGTTCTTTTATATAGCTCGCGCATATGTTTTGGTGTCACAGCATAAGAATTAATTTTTAATTTTTCCAATGCTGTTGAAGTCTTATGTGGCAAGCTTTCTAAATATTTTTTATAAAGATCTTCTATTAGATTTTTAGTATTTTTATCATTTTATTCATAGTTAGCTTTAGCTTTTTGGAGTTCAAGTTGAATATTTGCTAGTTCCTTCACCCATTTTTTTCGTTTTCCCAACAACACAACTTTCTGAATTACACATTTATTGACTTTCCATTTACACATTTCCTTCACTTGATGGCATGTATTATACTATCTTTCTTAATCAAGAATCATTTTCACAGTGCAAGATATTTCCATAGTAAAAACATTTGGTTCTATGATCAATATTAACTGTTGCTTTATTGATGATACAGTCAAACACACCTTTCTACAGCTTCATAGAATGTTCAGAAGCTATTTCTTATGCTGTTGCAGTCCAAAGAACTTTTTCTAGGGTCGGGACTAATTTGGATAAGGATTGTTTGTTTATATTTTATTATGCATAACACGTACAAAGGTATAACTTTTTACTATGCCATCATCACCTCATGATACTAGCAACATTATATGTATAAAACTTCTGCTAAATAACATATATAGTTTTGACACCTTGGTTTCCTTTGTGAAACTGATATATATTCAAAAATTACTATTTGCTTGAAGTTCAGATTGATTGTGAAATGTGAATAAAGTTATTTAGAACTATTTTTTCTTGGCATTCCGGAACCACTTGTAAGTGATATGGACCATTCTGATAGATAATGTTGAAACCCTCTGGGAGTCTTTTATATTATTATATCTGCAGTTCAATTTTTCTCACTCATATATTTGCTATTCTTCTGTAACAGCAATAGAAACATATACAAGGCCAACGTGATTAACCCTTTTTTGTGATTAAGTCACAATACACCCTAATAATGTTCACAGTTGTATTCAATTCAACTTCCACTAATATATCTGCTCACTAAATAATATAAAAATTCATGCAACAGAAGAAATCTGGTGACACTAGTGAATGGGCCAGATATGTGATGATTCTGATGGTATATCAGTACAAATGACTTATTTGAGCAGAAAATATGCTATAATCTTTAGAATGGAAATTGTTTCATATCATTATATAGGAGTGTTATGACTGACTGAATGACAGCATTTGTGTGAGATGTTTGTTGGCTGTGTTTATAAACCAAGGAGTAATTTACAGACTTTTCTCTGATCATGCAATATGCATCTGTTGTTCATGTTGTGCTCCACCATTCTTAAATAGGCTCTTGCAGTGGTTTCAATTACTTAGTTAGTTCTTACCTTGGTAGGTTGACTAGCCAATTAACCCTTTTTAGCCACATCCACTTTTGAAACAAATGATTCTCATTTGATAGTATGTTCTTTTCCTGTTCTGCATATGGCTGCATGGCTTTGGAACTCCTCAAATTGAAGTTATTCAGTTTGTTTAAATTTGCAATAACCTCAACAAATGATAATCTGAAATAAATAAGAGGCTGTGTGGGGATCCAATCACATGCAATAACAATGTTTTATTGCTATTTTGTCAAGGGTGATTTTAGTATGCCAATCTCAAAGAATAAACTATGATTTATTATTGCTATGTTTCTCCATATATTATTATGCACAAACTGCCAGCAAAGAAAAAAAATCTTTACTAAAACAAAAAATATTTACTGTAAAATGGATTCCTGTGAATTTACTGAATGTAGATTCATTGAATGTAAAAATATTGTATTACATATGGAGATAGTACTTTTGTCAATATTAGAGTTTGCATTTTTCTCCAATGTAGTGTGACCTCCATGCTGGTATATATACATTTGTAGTGGGGAGGGAATATCCCCCTCAGGAGGCTACAGGGAGCATGTGTTATACAAAAAATGGTTCCCCAGAGGTTCAGTAAAAGCAGTTCTGTGGTACAGTTTTAAATTTTTTTATATTCATAAAACTACCTTCAGTGAGTAGACATAAATCCATGTAAAATTACTTTTTAATATTTTAAAAGTCAGACTTCGACATTTTAGGTTAATGGATTCATATGCAGTTAACAAGCTTGTCCAAGTGACCTTCAAGAGGGTCAGCCAAGAAATCCACTAAAATTATCAGATATTAGCTGCCTCAGTCAGGAAGATGGTATCACATATTCTATGAGTAAATTATCAACTTTCCATCTACTCACTGCATCTAGATTTAACTGCATCCACAGAATTACTATACCTGATAAGCAAAGTGATGCTAACCCCAAACAGGGAATGCATTCAGTTAAGGATTGTTAACATAAATATGGAGGTCAGGCATTTGGGTGCAGGAATTTGTAATACCACTTGGTCTGTAGAGGCAAAGGATGTCAAAAAGTACTGGGCATTTTGTAGCACAAAAAGCCAAGAAGGATTGCCACACAAAATATAATATGATATAATTCATATAATATAATATAGTATAAGTAGAATCCTTGATATGGCATGAACACTACAAAAATAAAACAAAGAAACTAAACTTCAAGCAAAATAACAGAAATTAAGTATTTTTGTAGCAATAAACCAAACTTTAAGGAAAACAACAAAAGTTAAATATCTATGTAATTCCTTTTGTGAAGACATTAAAAATAGTTGTTATCAACAGAAGGTACATAGCAGAGACAATAAATAAATAAAATTAAATTAAAGTTGATCACACATATACAAAGATGATAATGGAGAGAGATTCAAATCTTATTTTTTGTTGATTTTATTTTCTTCCTTGACCACAAAAAATGTAATAACTAACATCTGGGTGATGGCAGGATGCTACTCAGGGCTAGGGTCATACCTCCCTGGGCTACACGATTGGAGAGCTCCTCATGCCTCTTTTCATGTAGTCCAGGGAGGTACATCTCAGGTCATTCACACCAACATGGACAATGACAGAGTCATATTTATACTTGTTGTGGAGTGACCTGAGTGCATGTGTTATGTGGTGGATCCTGGCACCTTACAGGCAGCTGACAGTAACTTTTTCCTTGTTTAGCCTGGTGAGTGGAACATCAGTGTGCCTGACTATAGAGTCACCTTTGACTAGAGTGTTGGGTACGTTATGCCTTATGGGCTGTAGTTGAGTGGCACACTGAGTATATAGGCTATGTGTCATTTGGGTTGTGTTGGGGTGGAGGTTGCTTGCATTTCTGCTTTGGAGGTGTCTGTTCTTTGGGCAGATTTGTACTAAGAGCCTCCACAAATGTAGGTGTGTGTTTTGTGCTTCTGTGTGTGTGTGTGTTTTGGTGGAGTAGGTTTTGAGGGACTATGTGATGAGTGTTGTGCGGTGCAAGTGTTTACCTTCTCCTCTTGATTGTCTAGGCCAGTCTTTGGTGAAGAGAGCTTTGCTTCCAGTTTGGCTATATAAGTGCATCTCTCACAGGTTGTAGTGTTGGGTTGTAGGAGGAGAGGGTTGTCTGTGTACATGAGGCAATTGCTGCATTGTCCTAAGATGCCCAGATTCATCAGGTAGACAGGAGAAAACACAGAGAGCTGACCTTTAGACATGCCCGGATAGGTGCTTATTTATTAAGCACTAAAAACTGTTTTCCTCTAGACAAGTGAGGAAAGTTGAGTGCTGTAGTAATTTGTAACTTATTTAGTGCTTACAATGAGTTCTGAACAAGTGCTGAGCTCAAAGAAACAGATTTGAGTGCTAAAACTAAAAAGCTGGCTAGTTGCAAGGAAAATTTTGAAGAACAGACTTTATGGCACCAGGAATAGTTTAACCCCAGTTAAGTGGGGGGGGGGGTCTTAGGAGCTCACAATCAGTCCTGGACACAGCAAATTTGTATCTGGATAAAACCTGCCACAGGGAAGGGGGAAGCAAGCTTAGAATTTTTTTCCCAGTAAAAGTGGAAATGGAGAAACCTGGAAAAGACGTTAATTCAACGTTAAGAATCTGAGTGGGTTGGCCTTCACAAATGCTTTCTATTAGATTGAGTGAACTAATGACATTAGACTGGGAGGAGTGTCACAGATCAAATATACAGTATGGGTGGGCAACTGCAAAGCCAGCAAGTATAAGAACACACAACACTAGGGAGGGTGTATGGGAAAAATTACAGTTCCTAGCTGTAGCCACTAAATGAAAATTTTAAACAGATCAAGGAGCAGACTCTAGAGAATGCTTTTAACTGTAAACAGACAATTATCAAAAATGCACGGAAAAGCTTGGATAGAGCACTCACAAACAGAAAATACAACTCTCAGTATGAAAAAGCAGTTTACAGTTAAGTAATTCAGTAAACATGCAATTAGCAATGAAAAATGCAGTTAAAACAGTATAAAACAGTACATAAATGCAATGAAACAATAAAAAAGCTTTATAACAGTGCAAAATGTAGTAGATCAATTGTATAGCCAAATTATAAGTGTTTCAGAAGTGCAATTCAGTGAAATAAGTGTAAGAAATACCTTATCCTGCTCTTGGAATCTTAAGTTTCTTATCAACATTACCAAGTATCATATGCCTAAAAGATTTTAGAATAGTATTCATATAATTGAATTGGGTAGGTGCAAATACATTCTAATGAATAACATTGTAAAAGTAAAACCAAAGTATGTTGTCCAGCTTATTGCATTTTTTTTATATCATTTTATTTGCATTAAAAAATTCAAGATGAAGTGATTTCCAATTTGAATAATAAGTAGGCTCCATCTAGTTGAAAAAGAATTTTAAAAATATTGATTTAGAGTCACTTTCGATATTAGGAAAGTTTATGCCTCCATGATCCCGTGGTCTCATCTGAAACTGATAGGCTAGTCTGGCTTTACATGGATACCAAAGAAAATTTAGAATTTTTTTTATTTTCTTTATTTGAGATTTGCTTGTGGGAAGATTTATAGCTTGAATAATGTACAGCATATTTTGAGAACAAGATAATTTTTATTATTTACTGTCTATCATCCAATGATGTTATTTTATTCAATTTGTAAACCAAGTTTGTTAGGATTTTAAAATTGTTTCACAGTTTTGATTTTTATTTATTCTATTGTTTTAGTTATAATGATGACTAAATATGATAAAGTTGAAGTTTCTTTATGCACAATATGTTTGGTGCTTGTTTGTAAATTTCTTTTTTTATTTAGAAATAGATATTCTGAATTAGAATGATTGAAGTTCAAACCTGGATATTTTCGAAACTGGTCAATGGTTTGAGCTACTTTTGTTAATATTTCTTGATTATTACTTTATGGCTAACATTATAACATCTGCAAACAGCAAAATTTTAGAGATATAATTTTTAGTGATTTATATTCCATTTACTTTAGACTTAGTTCTGATTAATATGGCTAAGATATATAGCTAGGACAAATAAGATTGGTGATAGATGACATCCTTGTTTAGTTCCTGGAGTCAAATTTATGGCTTCAGATGTAAATTACCCCAATTTAACACATGCTTTATTTTTATATACATTCATCATAACAGAAGAAAAATTGTTGAGGAATGTTAAAAAAGTTCAAATACTTGGAATAAGTAGTTCTAATTTAGTGAATCAAAGGCTTTTTTCAATGTCTAGTTTAATAAGTAGAACTTACTTTTTTATTATTTACAGTATCTATTAAAGTAAATACCCTTTTAATATTATCATGCTTTTGTCTTTTATATATAACTCCTGTTTGGTCTGTATTAATAATTTGTGAAATATTTTTTTTAATTGTCACCCGTTAAGGACATAAATATCTTATAGTTAATATCTAAAGGTGACATAGGCCTATATGAGGAGCATAATTTGGGATTTTTATTCTCTTTTTGTACTGGTGTAATTAATCAATATTTCCATGATGGAGGAATTATTTTATCTTTTTTATTTCCATTATGGTTTTATGAAGGAAGTTAATGATATATTGTTGCAATATACAACATATTTTGCTGTTATTCCATTTTTACCAGTTGCTTTGTTAGATTTGAGTTTTTTAATTTCATGGGAGAGTTTTGTTAAAGTAAGTTGTTTCAATAACTTATCTTTTGTATCTGGCATCATTTTCTTTATAAGGGAATTTCAGGATTGGTAATTATATTAGTTTAATTTTGTATGGGTTCCTTTTTTAATGCTGAATAGTATTGTTTAAATGTATTTACAATGTCTCCAATATCAGTGTATTTTTTTTTTGTTTTTTTAACTCAGAGGTATGATTAGATTATGATTGAATTGTTATTTTATATAACTCGTGCATATGTTTTGGTGTCACAGCATAATAATTAATTTTTAATTTTTCCAATGCTGTTGAAGTCTTATGTGGCAAGCTTTCTAAATATTTTTTATAAAGATCTTCTATTAGATTTTTAGTATTTTTATCATTTTATTCATAGTTAGCTTTAGCTTTTTGGAGTTGAAGTTGAATATTTGCTAGTTCCTTCACCCATTTTTTTTTGTTTTCCCAACAACACAGCTTTCTGAATTATACATTTATTGACTTTCCATTTACACATTTCCTTCACTTGATGGCATATATTATACTATCTTTCTTAATCAACAATCATTTTCACAGTGCAAGATATTTCCATAGTAAAAACATTTGGGTCTATGATTAACATTAACTGTTGCTTTATTGATGATACAGTCAAACACACCTTCCTACAGCTTCATAGAATCCTCAGAAGCTATTTCTTATGCTGTTGCAGTCCAAAGAACTTTTTCTAGGGTCAGAACTGATTTGGATAAGGATTGTTTGTTTATATTTTATTATGCATAACACGTACAAAAGTATAACTTTTTACTATCCCAATCATCATCTCATGATGCTAGCAACATTCTAGCTATAAAACTTCTGCTAAATAACATATATAGTTTTGACACCTTGGTTTCCTTTGTGAAACTGATATATATTCAAAAATTACTATTTGCTTGAAGTTCAGATTGATTGTGAAATGTGAATAAAGTTATTTAGAACTATTTTTTCTTGGCATTCCAGAACCACTTGTAAGTGATATGGGCCATTCTGATAGATAATGTTGAAACCCTCTGGGAGTCTTTTATATTATTATATCTGCAGTGCAATTCTTCTCACTCATATATTTGCTATTCTTCTGTAACAGCAATAGAAACATATACAAGGCCAACGTGATTCACCCTTTTTTGTGATTAAGTCACAATACACCCTAATAATGTTCACAGTTGTATTCAATTCAACTTCCACTAATATATCTGCTCACTAAATAATATAAAAATTCATGCAACAGAAAGAATTGGCAATCTGGTGACACTAGTGAATGGGCCAAATATGTGATGATTCTGATGGTATATCAGTACAAATGACTTATTTGAGCAAAAAACATGCTATAATCTTTAGAATGGAAATTGTTTCATATGATTATATAGGAGTGTTATGACTGACTGAATGACAGCATTTGTGTGAGATGCTTGTTGGCTGTGTTTATAAACCAAGGAGTAATTTACAGACTTTTCTCTGATCATGCAATATGCATCTGTTGTTCATATTGTGCTCTGCCATTTTTAGATAGGCTCTTGCAGTGGTTTCAATTACTTAGTTAGTTCTTACCCTGATAGCTTGACTAGCCAATTAACTCTTTTCAGCCACATCCACTTTTGAAACAAATGATTCTCATTTGATAGTATGTTCTTTTCCTGTTCTGCATATGGCTGCATGGCTTTGGAACTCCTCAAATTGAAGTTATTCAGTTTGTTTAAATTTGCAATAACCTCAACAAATGATAATCTGAAATAAATAAGAGGCTGTGTGGGGATCCAATCACATGCAATAACAATGTTTTATTGCTATTTTGTCAAGGGTGATTTTAGTATGCCAATCTCAAAGAATAAACTATGATTTATTATTGCTATGTTTCTCCATATATTATTATGCACAAACTGCCAGTAAAGAAAAAAAATCTTTACTAAAACAAAAAAAAATTACTGTAAAATGGATTCCTGTGAATTTACTGAATGTAGATTCATTGAATGTAAAAATATTGTATTACATATGGAGATAGTACTTTTGTCAATATTAGAGTTTGCATTTTTCTCCAGTGTAGTGTGACCTGCATGCTGGTATATATACATTTGTAGTGGGGAGGGAATATCCCCCTCAGGAGGCTACAGGGAGCGTGTGTTATACAAAAAATGGTTCCCCAGAGGTTCAGAGAAAGCGGTTCTGTGGTATAGTTTTCTATTTTTTTTATATTCATAAAACTGCCTTCAGTGAGTAGACATAAATCCATGTAAAATTACTTTTTTAATATTTTAAAAGTCAGACTTCTACATTTTAGGTTAATGGATTCATATGCAGTTAACAAGCTTGTCCAAGTGACCTTCAAGAGGGTCAGCCAAGAAATCCACTAAAATTATCAGATATTAGCTGCCTCAGTCAGGAAGATGGTACCACATATTCTATGAGTAAATTATCAACTTTCCATCTACTCACTGCATCTAGATTTAACTGTAGCCACAGAATTACTATACCTGATAAGAAAAGTGATGCTAACCCCAAACAGGGAATGCATTCAGTTAAGGATTGTTAACATAAATATGGAGGTCAGGCATTTGGGTGCAGGAATTTGTAATACCACTTGGTCTGTAGAGGCAAAGGATGTCAAAATGTATTGGGTCTTTTGTAGCACAAAAAGCCAAGAAGGATTGCCACACAAAATATAATATGATATAATTCATATAATATAATATAGTATAAGTAGAATTCTTGATATGGCATGAACACTACAAAGATAAAACAAAGAAACTAAACTTCAAGCAAAATAACAGAAATTAAGTATTTTTGTAGCAAGAACCCAAACTTTAAGGAAAACAACAAAAGTTAAATATCTATGTAATTCCTTTTGTGAAGACATTAAAAAAAATAGTTGTTATCAACAGTGAGTACATAGCAGAGACAAAAAATAAATAAATAAAATTAAATTAAAGTTGATCACACATATACAAAGATGATAATGGCGAGAGATTCAGATCTTATTTTTTGGTGATATTTTTTCTGCCTTGACCACAAAAAATGTAAAAACCAACAGAAACTGGCTATAAAGGTAAATAAAATAAGAAAAAGCCAGTGCATGTCAAAAAGTGAAAACCCGAAAATTTAATTCTAAAACAGTTAAGAGTTTTTAACCTACTCATTCTGAACTTCATCATAACTAAAGTACATAAAAGCAAGAATGCATTTATACAGGAATAGGTAACATCCATAACAGTCAGGTGATCAGCAGAAAGTCACATGATAAAAATATAGGAATAAATTTAACATCACAGTTTTACATATTAAAAATATATAAATATAAAAATGTATAAATGCAAAACACTATTAGAATTTTAACACGTTAAAAATGCAGTAAACACATTGATCACAGTTTTACTGCTCTTAATTCTAATGCAGATGAAATATATAAATTGTCATTTAAGCTAGAGGGGTGGTAGCATTCAAACATAACTGCAACAAGAGTTCCCTGTACTCACTTTGCATATCTCAAGCCCTAGCCCTCGCTGTGTTGATTATATCTACTTCTTTCAACAATAAAAATATAAATGTCATATAATTACCCCTCTGCTTGGTACATCCAAGGGATGTCAGTGCAAGGGGGACATGCGGTGTACTGCTTCGAGTCCCCTTCAGATCATCAAACTTTTAAACACTTGACTTTCACATGGCAAAGACCATATAATCAAACTTTTAAAAGTTTGAACTGTCTGAATGGAAATCTCCATACAGCACGTAATGGGAAGATTTCCCTTTTCCGCAATGTAGTGCGATCTCGGACTTGGTATATTTAAATAGCGTAGAGTGTGTGGGGTGCAGGAGGCTTGCCCCCCTGCTAGAAACATTTAGTTTAATTTTTTTTTTGTTTTATTATTTTTTTTTAAGATGCTCGAACTTTTAAATGTTCGATCATATGGTCTCGGGCATATGAAAGTCAAACATTTGAAAGTTTGATCATGAAAAGTAGACCCACTGCTTCACCTTCACAGCAGCTCAACCTTGTCCCCACCCTACTTGACCTTTGGTGGTCCAACCCCTTCCAACATGCCATCTCCACCCTCCACTGGGGATCATAACAAGAGGCACCCATGGAACCACCCATCCACCTGTTTTGGTAACACCCCCTTCCTTCCCTGCTACTGTCAGATGCCCAAGCCGTTAAATGAACCTGGGACTTTTAGGCTGCAGTCAAGACTTTATTACTCTATTCCACTGAGGCAGCCTAAAGAGACACAAATCTCTTTCTTGTTTGATATACACTGTGCTGCAAAGACTACAGGTAAGCAATGGAAAAGATGGATAGCCGGGTGTAATAAGTGTGCTACAAGCCTTATTATATGTATTATCTATAAAGATTATGGTAGGCCCAGGTAAGTCACATCACCAAATATCCCACTCTATGCATGTATACCCTCATAGGAATAATAGTAGGTTTTGCCATTTGTTTCTGACTCTGGCACTCTTTACACGATAGCTTTACATGACAGTTGGTATAGTTCTGAGCATCTGTAAACATTTGTTTTATTAGGGGATATATACGGGAATAATTGTCATCATAGTTATCATCGCCATCATAATTATTTTTATCTTCATTAGCATCATGATTACTTTTCTTTTTACTCTATTTCTCAGTGAATACATAAATAATTCAAGTGTATTAATCAATTTATATTTGTTATGGGTAAAAGAAATGCAAAGCTAATAAGAATGTATGTATCCAGTCCACTACTGTATATTTATATAATTTGTTCTTGTTCTTGTATAGACTGCTGCATGTTTGCTGTTACCATTTTGTCTGGGTTGTGACTGAAAATGATGCAGTGTTTAGAAACAGTTCATTCACCCATTTAACAGAAGAAATAAATAAATAGCCAATTGGAATAGCAAATGTAACTTGTCCCTAGGTGTGCATGCCATTTGTATATAACATGGAAGAAAAGCCTGACACTCTATTTACATTCCCTACTTGCCTAGTAAGCTTTGGGGATAGTGACACTATTACACTAAGGTCACTGTACTCAAGAAGTGCAATTTCCCTGATGAGGTCTGTACTGGTTTAGGGATTATCTCCACAACAGAGGCCTTACCAGAGGGACCCCTTGCGTAAAAACATGTTCTATCAATGTTTAGTTGAAGGTCCTCTACTTCACTTACTGTTTATGAATGATCTTCCTTGGAAGGTAATTAACTTAGACATCATTCTATATGTTGATAACACTGTCATCATCAGATCCTCAGTATCTCAGCCAGAAATAATTGAATCATTGCAGAATGACTTTAGATTGCTCTGGGACTTGATGTAAGTCAATAAACTATCGTTAAATACTAAAATTCTATAAAAATGTTATTTAGGACCAAGAAAAGGCTGGTGTCAGTAATACCACTATAAATGTTAGATTATATTCAGCAGAAGCTGCCACTTGTTACTCTACAGAAATACTTTAGCATTTTGTTAGATAAATTACTATGTTTTCCTCAGCATGTGGAAATGCAAACCCAATAAGTTCTCACCCAACTTAAAGTAGCCTATAAAATTTCCCACTTTTTATGTAAAGAAGCAAGACTTAATATGTCAGTCAGTGTTCTATTACCCAAGTCAGAATACTCTCTCCCTGTCTTTGCCTTACACCCCCCCACAAAACATCCATATCACCCAAAGGACAGAAAATAGAATACTAGCTGTCATACTGTAACCAAATGTAACTTCCTTCCTACCGAATATCTTCACTTACAGATTACTCACGGAATGTTATCGCCCTTCACTTACACTATTCCTGTCCTTCAACAGCTCAAGCGATGACATCAGGAATGCAGAAGGCCATCTCCTGGTTAGAACATCCTACACCCTTACTATAAATGAAAGATTGCTTTCAAAGCTAGTGCCAGTGCCAAAATACTGAAACAAAATACATCAGATCATCAGGACAGACAATTCCCTCAAGAGTTTTAGCAAGTCTCTAAAAAGCACACACCAATAAAAACTAGAAGTGCCACAGTTTGGACAATCATGGTCAATCTCTTAATCCTAGCCCCAGTTGATGAGTATGTTTGACAATATGTTATTGACTTCAGTAACTATGATAATTTTTTATGGCATGCTTACACATACCTACCAATATCTGTCTGAACATAATCCCCTGACAAAATCTTTCACACCTTATCCAGCATGACAACTAGCTTATTCATTTAATATTCCATACTTTTGCTTTTTGGATGTGCAGATGTATATGTTTTCTCTCCCCTCCATTTTCTTATATTCCCAATACATCTAATTCCTCATTCTGCTGCTCCAGGCTTCCAATATGGATATCCAGAGACTGGTCCACTAAGGCTATCATCAGGCCTTCTACCTCCTACCAGGTGACATACAAGGACCCCTTAGTGATGCCCACTGATAGAGAGCCCATAACTGTCACCAGAGATAGACTAAAACATGGCACCAATAGGCTCTTCTGGTAACCCCCTGCTGGATGACCTACTTCTTCTGTAAAGAGGAGGGCCTGTATACTGCTGAGGATCAAACACCTGACTCGGGCAGGTGACTCATATGGAGGTTACTGCTGCACTACATCCAGGACTGCATAAAATATAAATGTAGATCTAGAGAAACAAATCAACAAATGAGAAAAAAGACAGCAATAAAGAGGAAAAGAAATGCAGTAGCAAATATAATTAATGTGTGCTACATTGGGAGGCAGTATAGGCCCTAGAGGAGTAAAATGATGTTAAGTATGCAAGGACAAACCAAAAACAAATATACCACAGAAGGTATATGCACCATAAGGGCCAAGATGACATGGCAGCTAACCAGTCAGTGTGGGTATTAATATAGTCCATGAGTGATGGATGGTGTTGACTACAAGTGGCAGTGAAGCTGAGCTGGACAATCCCAAGTATGTAGTGCCCAGCCTGAAATGGCTTAGCAACAGGTGGCATACATGGCCTACCACAGATTACTCCACACTGAACTGGGGAGACTATGCTATATATAGTCACAGAATTCCAAAATGAGTCCCAATGGGACACCAAAACCCAATGTAAGAAACACATCATGACATATGACAGCCTCCATGAAGTGGCCACAACAGCCTGTTAAATGCATGCCAGTGGTATGCCACATGTAACTGACACAGGCAGGAGTAGTGGAATCTTTTCTGTAAGAGTAAAGCCTGGCAGACTGACAAAGGCTTTCAGATATGGATGTGGCACTACATGCTGTCAGAAAATCAGGTTCAAAGTAGATGATGGCACTCAGGATGATGGTGGCACACCCAGTGTCAGCCCAGTCTGTATCACAATAATGCTATTGGGTATTGCTATTTGTAGGACTCAGAATAGAACAGTTCACCCTTTAATTACAAGATATGTGGCACATAAAGAAAGCAAAGATATAAGCAAGGGTATAGTTAATTAGCTGCAATGCAAAGAGGGACAGTGAAGCAGATGGTTAACAGTTATGCAGCTATAGCACTGATTCCATGCATGCACCCTGACACTTGGACAGATGAGCTTGCATCCTGTGGCTGGTTGTCCTTTATCTCAAAAGGTCCTGACAAGCAGAAAAAAAAGAAACATGTCCATGAACACCAATATTCGCTGTAGACCTCTGGCTCATTCCCCTGGTGTCACTTCAGGCCACTGTAACAATGCCAGCAGCACTCACCAGTGTGAGGTGATGCCCATGGAATCAGGCACTGCTTTATCAAGAGAGTGCCAGGCATCAACCTTGTATTAGCGGACCTCTTAAGAGTTCCCTGCAGGCATTCACTGTGGTGCCAAAGCAGGAGGTAGAGAAATATTTTAGTTTCCTTCCAGCACCATGCAGAGCCCTTCCAGACTAATTTCTTTTGTAAACCATAGCCACTCCTTGGGGTGATATAACATTGAAAATGGCAGGAGATATACATTGACAAACATGAGAAACTTGTGATGTTCATCCATGGGCAGCACAGTAGCGTTATGCAGCCTAATGCCACAGGCTGATACCCATCTGCAACAATGCTGTCTACAGGGCAACATGCATGGTGGATGCAAGGTATCAGGCCTATGCATAACACAGTGGTGTTTGTTATGGTGGCATAGCAACCCTAGAGGCTGCAAGGTAAATGTCAAGAAGCCCACAATTCTAGGGATGTCATGGGCTTGCCAATGGATGTGGAGTCTGCTTTGTAGTCTACAGTAGACAAGAATGGTCACGTACAAGCCTAAATGCACAGTCTAGGGGTAAAATACATAGCACTAAATGTACAGTTCAGAGTCATTTATTCCTGACTGCCTCATCATACTTGTTGCACTACAAGGCAAGAAACTAAACAATATCAACAGCTGCCATTGTGGTGTTCATCATGCCATCTAATTTTTACTGGAAGAGTGAGTGGATCCCAAAGGAAATATTTATATTAGCCTACAGAGTTAATAACAGTTCTACATTTGTTTTGGTAAGGGTCCACAGATCACTTACAAGTGTGGAGGTTGACTGGATAATTATGATTTTTTTCTTGTTGGTAGTTGCTCCACATTAACTTGCTGAAAGAGGGATGATGAACACAGGGAGAGTTGTGATGAATGTCTGCATTATACAAGTACTCTGGCCTAGAGAGTACAGAAGTGATTAACATTTGCTGTAGTAGGGATACGCAGGCCATTGTCAGGTAGGGTTCATGTCCGTATAACTGTATGATTACCTTATTGTTGGTGGTTGCTCCTCAGCTACCTGCTAACACAGCACTGGGAAGGACAGGCAGGGATAAAATAATGAATCAGAGAACAGAGCACAGGTGCAGGAGTGTAGCCCACCTGAAAAATGGTGTGAGGTAAACTATGTCCTCTGGTAGGCATCTTAGACTAAGAGAGCTGTAATGTGCCATCTCTGCATCTTTGAATCATGTATGATACATGGTGGGCAGGATGAGGTAGGGGAGGTACAGAGGATAACTGATACAAGGTGTAGGTGGATATCCCGGGCACACAATGGCTGTGCTTTCATGGACACAGATAGGTGTAGCCAGATGATGGTGCATGTCACAGCACAGTCCTTCCCTATGCTGGCCTACTGGCCCACTATGGGGGAAGTGTCTTATGACAGTAGGGTATGGTAGGTGTGGCACTTAATGGTGGAGCAACTGTCACAAGGGTGCAAGACTGGCACAGATGGTGCTGTGAATATTTTGTGCAAAAACACAAAATTCCAAAACCCGCAGAAGCGCAAAATTCAAAATCCTAAAGCTCGGAGATGTTGAATAAGCGCTTCTGCTGGTGCAGTGTGTGAATGGATGGGTGGAAGTTTAGGCGAGTATGTATGTGTAAATGTGTTGGTTAGGAGGTTTAGTGTGTGTAAGTGTGTGTTATGACTGTAATGTGTGTGTGGGGCTGTAAAATGTGCGGGTGTGAGTTTCCTTTGTGTGTCTGTTTGTGCGATCTCAGAGTTAGAATATTTAAGTGGGGGGGTGCAGAGTGGCTTGCCCCCCTGCTTATCTGTAGTATAGGATTATGTATTTGATTGTGGGGGGAAGTTGTGTGTATGTGTGTGCAGTATGAGTAGAGTACGTTCAGGATTTAAAATTTCGTGGTTATGGGGTTTCGGGATTTTGTATTGTAGTTCTATTTTCGGCTATATAATTTGGAAATACTGAAATTCGGGATTTCAGTATTTCGGGATTACATAGTGGACCCCTCTTTCCACATGATATAATAGCATTCAACCACATCCCTGTAATCTGCAAATGCATGTTGTCAACACACACCATGGCAGATGCTGGCTTTGAAAACTGTCTCTTACATGTACTGGTCAATCAATATGGCTTCTAGTTGTACATTGCAGAATGGCTTCTGTTCACCAATAAATCATGGTGTACAAATTTGCTGGTGTCCACAGCTCATCATGTAATTTTTATGTTTCAGAATTGGTCTGCAATATTGTTTATCCTCATTTGTATTTGCAGATAGGGTCATTACCATAATATTGTTGATTTCCATCACATTATACACTAATTGGCATATGATGCTGATACTGCAAGTTTACCAGGTTGCCTATGTTTCCGAATTAGCCATCACTCTGCTCTTTGCTACTTATTTCACAATTATGAAACACTGCTAATATATTTATGACATTTTATTAAGTAGTTTGCTCTTACTGTGATGTCTGAGAATAAATATGTCACTGTTTTCTGAATCAGAGTGTAATAGATATATGAACTGCAGCTAAACTTTACAAGACTTGGAGCAGGTAAGTTACATATGTGATTTAATCTACAATTTGTGTGTTTTTGTATGACAGAAAGATATACAAGAACTTGTGACTTATTTATACACAATGTAGATCTGCAATATGTGTTTTCCTGAGGAATTAAATATATGTGAACTTGTGACCTTTTTCTATGAAATGTATGCAGAGTCTGTAGTCTTTGCTGGGAATTGCAGCAATTTTACATAGAAAGTGAAAATGTAATTACTCTGTCCTGTGTTCACAAAACAAAATCTCTGAGTACTGCTAGGCAAGGCAGCTAAAAGGTTGTAAAAGAACAATTAGCCAGTACTATTAAGGAGATAGCTAACTGATAGCAAATAAATAAATAAATGTGGTACTTTTCTGTTAAACCCCTACCACTTTGCACTGCTGTGTTTTGCTGGTATTTTGTTGGCAGTTTGCATTGTCTTCTTTCCTACAACACTGACAAAGATGACATAAAAAGAAATACACAAAGAAGGTTAAACCCCTACCACTTTACGCTGCTATGTTTGGATCATGTTATGTTTCTAGAAAGCCAGTCCGTTTTTACACAGGTTGTCCTTCACAGGAGCTTTCCATGGATTTTCAGCTTTATCGGGTGGGTGGAGTACTGTTTTGGCTATGACCTACACCAAACAAGTACAGCGACAGAAGCTTACACTTTAGAGAAATTGTTTTATTTTACTATTGCTTTGATTCTGTTGTAATATATGCTGAGATGTGGAAAACTAGCACATGTTAAACTTGTTACATGAAGCACCAGTTTGAGATTTGGACAAGGAAGTCTGTTGTAATAAATACATTCCAATGTTTTGTTAAAGTAGCTGGTAGCAGTTGCTGTTTTGTTTTTTTTCCCTGTTCATAATTGTGCTTAAAAATCGGTTAAACATGTAAGATGTGCAGTATGTAGTAACGTGATGTAAGCTAAACTGTGGTGAAATAACCATTTTGAGAGGTGCTAGGTTAAAATATGCCAAAACAGAAACCACGTGAAGTGCTTACAGTTTATACAAATTGTTTTATTTCAGTATTGCTTTCATTGTGTTGCAATACATGCCGTAATGTGGAAAAGCACCACATGTTAAAGTTGCTTGTTAAATTAAGCACCAGTTTCAGATTTGGACAAGGAAGTCTGCCCTAATAAGTAAATTCAAACGCGAGGAGATACCGGCAAAACACAGCAGCGCAAAGTGGTAGGGGTTTAATGGAAAAGTACCATAAATTCTTTAGTAAGCAAGCATGAAACATTGTTCAGTCGAACATGCGGCCCGTATTAAGAGATGTAAACCAATAGCTGACATGGAAAGAGATCCGAAGAGGAGAATAGCTATCCTGCAGTCTATGACTTATGAATTCTCCTCATTTTGTCACTGACTGATGTATTCTGAAAATTTGGCTATTGCAGCTAGGGCTCACTAATTATTTTATATATAAAAATATCTCAGGAAAAGACTAGGAGCAAATAAATATTTTATTCCTTGTATTCTGTTTGCTCAAAATGATTATTTTCTGTTTGTTAGTGTAATTTCAAAACCCATTCTGTATTTTTATTGATTCCCTTTTATAATAGTTGATAAGAGAGTATTTATTGTTGGAAGGTAACAAGCTTTTGGCATCCACCTCGAATTGGTACTGCTCTGCTACACACTGCTATTTGTGTTAATAATTATTTGGTTTATTAAGAAAAGTAAAAGAAAACCTGGGAAGACCACAGCCTGATAATGTGCTGTGCTTGCAGTTTACTACTCTTGGCCAGAAAAGAAGGGTTTAGCATTACAGAATATAACCAAACATCCCTAGAAATTAATGAGAGCAATTGTGTGTGTGTGTGTGTGTGTGTGTGTGTGTGTGTGTGTGTGTGTGTGTGTGTGTGTGTGTGTGTGTGTGTGTGTGTGTGTGTGTGTGTGTGTGTGTGTGTGTGTGTCTGTGTGCATGCATGTGTGTTTATATACAACAGAGTTTATTCAAGGTACAGCTGCTGTTGGTCAGTGCGTACTGGAAGGTACTCAAACCCAGAGACAGTGGTGAGAAAGGTTCTGTGAAACTGGCTCAAAGAATTGTTAACTGTGAAGTATATTCTTGAGTGTAGGTAGTAATGGATCATAATCAGGGCAATGGTACATTTTTCCTCCATGATATTGTTGCCAGGCTATACTAAGAAAGTTGTTTAATGATTTATATGCATGTGACCTTTTTTATACTTTAATCTGTTTAATACCAGTGGTGTGATTTGAGAGAACATATCTGTGATGGCCATCAGATTTAAGAAGTTTAGATGTAAGAAACTCAAGAGTTAGGCATCTGAGATGAGCAAAGAGCTATAGTTCCTGTCCATAAATTCTACCATTTACATTATTACTTGTTGCTGTGTCTTTTGTCTACATAATCTCAGACCCCTTTAAACATAAGACAACTTTCAATTTTCTCTTTTCTTTATTGTCATTCAATAATAACAATAATAGTCATATGTTTGCATGTAACATGATTGGATTTGTGGGAATATTGGTTATTTAGTGATTTTAGAATGTTTGTATGTTTTTCCTAGTATGAGTATATAATCTCTCTCTCTGTGTATCTAGATATCTATCTCTCTCTCTCTCTCTTTATATATATATATATATATATATATATATATATATATATATATATATATACTGCAGTGGTGGTGCTGCGGTAGCGTTGTCGCCTCACAGTTAAACGTTGTCCGTTTGATTCTCAGTTAGAGCGTCTTCTGTGTGGCGACATGTGTGAATGGGCGTTCCTTCATTGAAGGTTGTGTGTTAGGCCCGGCAAGCCAGCACGTAAATATCTACTGCCAATAATTAGCAGACCGGAGTTTCGCTGTGGCGACCCCTAACCGGGAAAAGCCGAAAGACTCAGCAACATATATATATATATATATATATATATGTGTGTGTGTGTGTGTGTGTGTGTGTGTGTGTGTGTGTATCTCTCTCTCTATATATATATATGTATATATATATATATATATATATATATATATATATATATATATATATATATATATATATATATATATATATATATATATATATATATATAAATATGGGTGTCTTTGTTTTCGTCAAATAGACACACAATCAATGTCTGTTTAGTCAACATCACTTGTTCGACAGAAACAGATAGTCAACATGTGAGTAAGATTGACAATCCCCAGATAGGGAATAGTCTCTTTCCCTGGAGACTGTGTGATTTGAAGTTAATGCATATAATTAGCAGGTGGTATGGGGTTAATTCTTGGAGCATTCACAATACATACGTCAATATTTTGATGTCGATCACATATCTGTTCAGCATGAAGAACATTTTATATATATATATATATATATATATATATATATATATATATATATGGATAGATATGTGTGTGTGTGTGTGTGTGTGTGTGTGTGTGTGTGTGTGTGTGTGTGTGTGTGTGTGTGTGTGTGTGTGTGTGTGTGTGTGTGTGTGTGTGTGTGTGTGTGTGTGTGTGCGCGTGTGTGTATGTGCACTGAATAATGTGTGAAAACCTAAATATTGATGTCATTAGTATAGACACAAAATAACTGGAAAAAATAATTGACTTTGAACTGCATAAGCTCTGAAACATAGCCCTGGAGCATACAACTACAAAATAATGTATTTTTGCAAGGGAGAAAGCCTATCCTGTGCCATCCATTGGAGGTGTTATGCCCCTCCATACCCCTTTTTATTATATATTTCAACTCTGATATTACAAAAATT
Source organism: Protopterus annectens (assembly GCF_019279795.1). NCBI lineage: Eukaryota > Metazoa > Chordata > Ceratodontiformes > Protopteridae > Protopterus > Protopterus annectens. Next base: position 1,233,819,328 of record NC_056735.1, read on the forward strand.
AAGGTAAAGGGTATATTCCCAAATCCCAGTATCACAGCAGTTTTGCACAACTAATGACCAGTTGATTTGTTGACCAAAATGTGTTGACAAAACAGCTGTCAATATAATAATAGTCAACATAATCAATGCCTCTCATATATGTACCTACATATATAAATATGTGGGTCTAATTCAAAAGGCTGACAAACCAAAAGACTGAATCCCAAAAGGCTGAAAATTCAAAATACTGAACAAATGTTTAATGCAGGGGAAAGTCCCCCTGCTTCCCTCATGTGCCCCCCACACCCCCTGCTAACTATATATACCAACTTCAAGATTGCACAACACTGAAGAAGGGGCAAATTCCATCATTCAGTATTCTGAATTTTCAGTCTTTTAGGATTCTCAGTCTTCTGAAGTAGATATATATATATATATATATATATATATATATATATATATATATATATATATATATATATATATATATATATATACTTGAGAATACTTTCAGTACCTTAAGAGTGAAAGAGTGAAAACTGTTATTTAATCTAAAATATATTTATATGCTTATATCAGGATACTCATGTCCACTTGATTAGAAAAAGATAAACCTTTTGACATTTTGTTTATATGCTGTCCTTAAAGTTAGATGTTGCAACAGTATAAATGAATGCTACATTCCATATGCATATACCCTAACTTGTTTCATTCTAACACTGTCAATGATCAGTATTTGAAAAAATACAACTAGTCTAAAACTTATTAATATCAAACTCTTACCATATTTGAGATGTCAAGCATAAAACCTGTTTGATCCATGACTGAGTTAGTATGTCGTAACTTAGCTAAAATATACATTCTTTGACTCAGACATCATACCCCACCCCCCATTATGGTATTGCCTGGTAAGAGTCAAGACAACCTTACCTGTTTACTACTCAGAAAACAGATTCTAGATTCCCCATACTCACTGTCCATCTTGGGCAAAATTAAAGTTAACAATCTAAAGACCCCCTCAGCAGTGTGTCTAAAGGGACACATGAATCACCTGAAGATATGACAATTTAATGCCTCGGGTTTATATTGTAACATCAAAGTCTCAAAACTTTGAATGCTACAATATCGAAACCACTACATCGAAAGTGGAAAATAGGGAAGCCATGGAACATCAGAATCTTGCCCAGGGCAAGATTTTGGTGGGCCATTCCATGGGCTTCGCTATTTCCTCCACTGTGGTGTGATAGTTACAGACCTTAGGGTTAGGGAGCAGGTTAAGATAAGTGGATAGGTAGTACTGTATGTTTGGTTTAGTGTAGGGTTAGACGTAGGGTTTTGTAAAGTGTATGTGTGTGGATTATTTATTTTTGGTGTGCTTATGTTGTGTGTGTGTTCCTCAGAACAGCAATTTTTTTTCCTGGGGAAATAATTCGCTTTTCTGAGCATTCAGTGTTATCACATTTCAAACTTCCAAGTTCGAGCTTATGGTGTTCGATATTTTGGAAGTTCAGTTATGTGATATAAACCCTAATGCCTCACATACAGTGGAAATACAGAGGTCGTTATAATGGGTGACTTAAATGTTGACTAGGAGTTTTCACTATAGGATTACAGCCATCTATCTTTATAGTTTCTTTGAATAAAAAAAAGTAAGTCTGACAATAAGAGCAGACAAAACTTCTGGCCATGCGATCATACTGGACTGAATACTTACAGCTGCACCAAGCAATGTAATTAGTAGGCATTATTCCCGAATCCATTACTTACCACTTACTTGCATTTATAATGGGAGCATACAGAAATGCAGAGTCTGTAAAGGATTTGCCTCTACAGAAATAGAGGAAATTTAATTATAATGCTTAAGTCAACTCCTGCACTATAAACCAGAGTACTCTTTTTCAGTTACTGCTTCATTATGCTGTTCAATATTTCAGTTTGCTTAGTTTGCATGTCTTAAACAGCATAACCTCCTTTATATAAAAGGCATATGATTTAAAAAAAACTCCTGTCATAGATTGCATCCCAAATTATAGCCATCATGACTCAAAGATTAAATCTAATAAACTTTTTCAGCAGAATTCTGGGGTCCTCTATGTAATCCCATAATGCTGAAATCCCGACTTGCAGTATTTCAAAATTACATAGCTGAAAATACTACGAAAATACAAAATCCTGAAACCCCACAACCATGAAATTTAAAATCCCGAACGTACACTACACATAGAGCACACACATACAAATACACACTACTTCCCCCCACACTCAAATATATAATCTTACACTACAGATAAGCAGGGGGGAAAGCCACTCTGCACCCCCATGTGGGGGGCTGCACCCCCCCTACACACCCCTTTTACTTAAATATTCTAACTCCGAGATACAAACAGACACACAAAGGAAACTCACATCCACACATTTTACCGTCCCTCACACACACATCACAGTCACAACACACACTTACACACACTAAAGCCCCTAACCAATACACATACATACTTACCTAAACTTCCACTCATCCATTCACACATCTTACCACCAAAAGCACTAATTCAACATCTCCAAACTTCTGGATTTTGAATTTCACACTTCTGCAGGTTTCAGCATTTAGTGTTTTTGGCTATGTAACTTCAAAATACTGAAATTCGGGATTTCAGTATTTCGGGATTACATAGTGGGCTCGAATTCTGTGGTCCACTGATTCAAAGGCACGTCATATCTACAAATACTCCACTACTATGGTACGCCTCATTTGGGTTGAATAGTATATTTCTAGTAGCTGAGAAAAGAACTGTTGTAGTACTAAAGGCATTACTGAAGCTATGTTAATTAAAGTGTAGTCCATACTTTTGAGGTGCTTAAGTAATTGCTTATAGGAGAGTTTTTCAACATTTTTTTTTGCAGTTGCGGAGAAGTTAGAGATGGGATAGTAGTTTTTTGGGGGAGCTGCTATCTTATGAATAGAGAGTATAACTGAGGGTTTGAAGTCTGGGAGAACAATTCCTGAGGTGAGGAGGTGATTGAAGATGTGTGGGAGAGGTCTGGCAATATACTAAGCGGCTTTCCTAAGGAAAATAGGATGGGGGTGGAAGGTTGCTGCTGAGGGTTTTATATTTTTAAGAATTTTTTTTGGTATCTTTAAGAGATAAGTGAAATCTGGTAACATAATCTGCTAGTATATCTAATTGTGATGTATTAGTATTGCCCAGCATTTGAGAATTGTGAAAACTGCAATATTTTGAATGGATAAAGACAACACTACACAGCCTTCTTTGAAGTTTAAATTAGAGACTTTAAGGATAATGAGATGGGTTGTGACTTTGTGACTGTACCAGTAAGATTTTTGATTTCTTTACAGAAAAAAATGGGTTTGTATGGTGAGATTAGCTGTTTATGACTCAGGCATTATGCTCTAGTAGCTATTCTAGTTGACTCCTAAACCAGCGATAATTATCCTGTGGCATGTGATCTGAGGGGTTTGTTTCCATGATTCCCATTCATTATATCTCTGCTTCATTATACTAGTAAGTCTGCAGTTAGCCAGGGGAAGCTTATTTCTTCTAAATCTGGGTGTTGCATTTGGAAAAAGTTGATTTTGTATTTTAATGATAATAGTGGAGAGGTAGGTCAGCACAGTGGTTCAGTTAGATATTTTATAAAAGGTTGTCCAGTCAACAAAAACAAGTACAGAATTAAGGGCTTCAGATATGATTATGGAATGATCTACCAACCAATATTTGTGACAGTCTTTTCGGATTTTAAATGACCATGTGGTAATGACAGGGCAATGATCACTGGAACAGTTTGGTAATATGGAGATACTTGAGCACTTATGTTTAATGTCCTTTATGACCAGGTCTAGAGTGGTGTTATTCCCAAATTGGGTGCTTGGTTTGGTAGGAGATCTTACTATGTGTTCTAGGTTTAGTTGTTGTAGCCAGTATTTCAGTTGCTTTCCTTCTGGTTCAATTCCATTTACATTAAAGTCCCCTAATAAGATAGTATTTTTAGGAATTCCATCTGAGAAAATGTCAGGTATGGTTTTCTGGGTTAAAATGAATGTTGATGGAAGTGGGAGATATATATATATATATAAATAACAACGTGGATAGTTGTGTACTTTCCGAAGTTTATGTGGCAGGATACCCAGTTAGGTGAACTATTTGTGGTCTTGCTGGCAGAGGAGTTCATGACTTCTAAAGAGGAGTTTTGTTTTATCTGTCTCATTACCTTTCATCCAAGGTAAGGGCCAGGCTGTAGGTCATGAAGTAAAACTGTCCTGAATGAAGGATGAGGAACAGACTTTGTCCTTCATCCAAGTTTTAATAATAGCTTTGATATGTGCTGCTCTGAAGCTAACCATGCCTCTGTGGTTGACCATTTGTTATTTATACTACAGATGCTGATATTTGCTATTTTAAAGCCTCTAGTTCCTTGTGCTGTAAGCCGGTTATAGTTTGTGTGAGAAGACAGATTTCTCATTCCAGTGTTTGCGTGGATATCCCCAGGTAAAATGAGTTTTAGTGCAGCATAATACAGTTTAGACAATATGATATTTTTAAGGGTTGTTATAAACAAAGATATTTTGTAGGATTTAGATTATGTTTTGTCTGCTGTTAGTGAAAGTAAGCAAGTCTAAATGCAGTCTAAGATTAGCAGGAAAGTCAAATGTAAAAGTGAAGAAGGAATGTGAGGTTGATTTAATCAAAGATGTTATTGGGCAGGTTGTCACAGAGCCAAAATGAGGCTGACACCATGAGAATGCTCAGGGATGTAGTGAGCACTAATGTGAAGTAGGACATAGTGAGGTGTGTATCAGAGTATTCTGATACAGGTGAAAGTACAGAGAGAGGCTAGAGTAGTAGGAAGTGTGGGTTTGTTAAGCTGAGGTGCGAAGCATCAGGAATGAAAGCTGAACTAAGATGAAAGCCATGAACCAAAATACTGCCCAGCCTGTACAAAAGTTATAAGAAACTGCAGCATACCTACCATGCAAGCTACCTACCTACCTATAATTTGTGGACACGTTGCAGCCTATCTGCCATGTAGGTGACTGAAGAGGTAGAAGTAGAAGGACCTTCCAGCTCTGCAGAAGTAGGAGGAGAAATTAACCTAAGCTGTCATGGAGGCTGCCAATAATTAACAAGGGCTGCCATAGCCTATCTGCCACATCAGCTGCTGAAGAATAAGGGCCTTCCAGGTGAACAGTGAACTAACAGAAATAGAAGCTAGCTGCCACCTAGGTGGCTAGATATTACAGACACAGATTTTAGTCTGTTAGCCACGTAGGTTGCTGAAGTACTAGAGGTAGAGATGTTGTCAAGAGTGCTTCAGAGATTTAGAGGAAGACAGCAGATACCTTCCTCTAAATTTAAACTCCATTTATCATATTTGTCTGTGGTAATTTTTTCTGGGTAGTCTTGAATTAAACAACACACTCCAAAATTGCAGTCACAGCTTTCTTAAAGAGTCTTTGGATGGGGAGTGCATGGCTATTTCCTGACTGAACCTGAGCACCTTTGCAAAACATTGCAAGTTGAATGTGACCTGTTCATCTTTCTCTGGGACCACATTTATCAAGGGAATATTCTTAAATTACAGGCACCCAGAAGGACTGAGCTAACAGCTCTGTCCTCATCTTTTTACTGCAGGCTAAGATCTACAAAGTCAGATCAAAAAGTTGAAGGTTCTTGTCCTGGGATCTAGGGTAAATAATTTTGGTTTGATTGTTTTACCATTATAAAGTATTCTTAAGAAAAATGTTAAAATAAATAAAACTGCTGAAGACACATTGCTGCTTAAGTGCAAGGCATCCTCAAAAGGAATGATGTTAATTATGTTTGAGAAACTGTCTTTTGTTTATCAGAAGGAATCCTATTGCAATACAGCGTTAAGTAACTACGCAGGACTGTTACAAGCAGAGGATAAAACATCCTTAAAGTTATCTGTTTGTGTAGAAATAATATCTGCCAGAATCAAGAATCATATCACTTGAAAATATTATAATTAATTTATACAGGAAGGTCAATGATACAGAGAACTTCTCCAAAATATATTATTTCTGTATAATGGGCATTCCAGAGATAATCCTGGACATAGAAATGAGTGAGTTTGTGGCTCAGATAGTTAAGGTGTTAATGCATGTATCTCCCCACTATTATCTCAAGATATCAAGGATCTATAAAGTCAGTCTTGAAGACAAATACAGTATCACCATTTCCTTGTAATTGTAGACTCCTCCCAATCAGCATAAAGAGGTAATCAGAAAAACTAAAAAATAAATAAAAATAAAACAAGAGGAATAAATAAATTATCTATGGTGAGAATGATCTCAAATTTAGGGCTGATTACTCCCCCATACTATATCAAGCTCACAAGGAACAGAACAACTTAAAAGACAACTGGAAGAAAATTGCATTCAAGCATCACAATTATATTCCATACATCTTGTTCTTAGTCAGGAACATTTTACAGACAGGTCTGAATGCTGATATGATAAGTCAGCAAGCAAAGGAGAGTGGGCCTATATTAGACCATTGAAAATTCAGTTCGGTGACGGCATTTTCGGTGCAATTTAGTTGAACTGTTCATACTGAGATTGTGGTATAGTGAAGATCAGAAAATTTGCCCTTTCCTCACTGTAGTGTGATCTCAGACTTGGTATATATAATTCCTGGGGGTGTGGTAGGTGCAGCACCCCACAAGAGCAGAATTCAATGAACAGCATTTCCGATGAAATGACGTTCATTGAAGTGGGTTTTCGCTGATTTAATATAGATCCAAGGAGAGCATTATTGCTGGAACTAAATTCATCCTCAAGTCTTGGTGAGGACCTTCACATGGTGGACAGTGTTTTTCACAAAGTCTCAGCAAGATGACACTGATATATAGACTGTATTTTATATATTGTATATCATGGACAGAATTAGGTTAAAAAATAAAAAAGATAGCTGGGTGCACAAGACCCAGGATAAAAAAGTGCCCAGTTCTGGTAGGCACAATGGTGCCAGGACTGGAAAAATGACAGCGCAGAACAACAGAATTCACAAGGAAGAAACAGTCATACAATGGGGCTAGGCCAGGCCCAGGGGAGGGTGGGCCCCAGTCGTCCCCTGTTGTAGAAGGAAGTAGCAGTCCACAAAAATCACAAAAACTGATAGGCCAAAAAAGAGCCATGAACACGATAGAGTAGACTACTGAGGATAAGAAAGACATTTCGTATTGTTACTATTATGCAAGAAACCATGAATTTTTAGACAGAAGATATACAAAAAGATTAAGACAGAACCTGATGGAAAAAAAACACTTCCACAAAAAAAAAAAAAAAAAACTGTCCAAACATTCAAATAAAAATTTGTGTTCATTAATACAGCAGATTTGTGAGAAACATTATGTAGACCAAGAAACCTCGGGCCATTTTAAAAAAGAAGCGATTGAGGAAGTGAAAAAATATAAAGAACAAAATTCTGAGACTTTTGAAAAGTATGAAAAAGAAATATGGACATGGGAAAGAAAGAGAGATCTGATATAGTGCAATATTTATGCAAAGGAGAAAGCTAAATTAATCAACACAAAAAAGGCAGCCCCAAAGATATTCAAAGAGAAATACAGTCAAAGGCATCCAGATACGGAAACATTCATAATAAAAAAATAACATCACAAAGAGGGAAAGTAGAACAGAAGATTAGTAAAGTAGAAGTTAAAAAATTAGAAGATGAAGTTATGGAATACTTGTGAAGTGAAGGATTTACTGCAGAAAGTCTAACACAGATTACATCACAACATGCTGGAACAACAAGTCCCCGAAGTATGGAGAAACAGGAGGAGCAGGAGACATCTGAAGAAGAAATATGGACATGGGAAAGAAAAATAGATTTAATATGGTGCAATATTTATGCAAAGGAGAAAGCAAAGTTGATCAATACAAAAAGAGCAGCCCCAAAGATATTTGAAAAGAAATACAGGCAAAATGCATCCTGATATGGAAAATTTTACAATGCAAAAAATAAGAAGACAAAGAAAAGGAAAAGTAGAAATGATTAGTAAAGGAGAAGTTAAAGAAATAAAAAGTGAGGTTATGGATTACCTGCAAAGTGAAAGGATATAGTGTAGAAAATCTAACTCAGATATAGAGCAATGGATCCTCAAATTAAGGAGAAACCAGTGGAATGGAAAACATCATATCAGTTGCCATATGAAGATACTTTGGAGCCTTTCATTGGAAACCAGAACAAACATTTACTTGGAGTTGCACAGCAAGAGAAGAAACAGGAAACTGTTGCAACTCTGACACAGTAAATGTTGCAGAGTGATAGGCCAGTGAGCTCCCATATGAAAGCGCAATGGATGACACAGGATGAAACTGAACAGAATGTGGCACAGGAAGATGCTCTGGAACTTTTTCTAGAATGTGCCCTCAGTTTAGAATAAAATGATCTAAGAGAAGAGTTGCTTGATTTAATAGGAATGGACAGACATATTAAGATCAAAGAAAGAAATAGACTACAGAAAGGCAATCAAACCCCAAAAGTTGGAAGTCTGATGAAATAAATGAACACAGTAATTAGGATTGTCCATAGAGATTCATATGGTATAACAGAAGTAAATAGAATATACTACTGTGCAGCTAAATTAATAACAGATAAAGTCTTGCCACAAAAACACAGTAAGGGAAAGGAAGGGGAGAAATCAAATGCCATCATGGAAGTATCCAGTAGAGAAAACTATAAAGCAATTAAGACAAGAAGTGTCACTGTTAGAAGAGTATAGAAGAGGGAACAGATAAATAAAAATACTCAGAGAGATAGATGTAATAAAAGCAATGTGCAATATCAGAACAGATCAGGATGTATTGTCTACTGTCACAAATAATAAACTAAAAATATCAGCACAGGCAGAAAAAAACATAGAAGATATGCTGATAAATATTAAGGAAAAGTACAAACTAAGCAATTTACTGATTACCCCAAAAAGTTTTATTGAGAATTGGGAAACAAGGCAAAAGGCATTGAAACACCACCAAAAAAAAGATGAAATAGCTGCATTTTAGAGAAATATCTGTGAGGATCCTGTGGAACATAACAAAGATGTTAAATGGATGAAAGTAGTAAAAGAAAGAATAAGTTTAAATGTACATGACATAAAATGGGATGAAGTAATGGCCAGAGAGACTGAAACAAAGTTAATAAAAGATCCTAAATGGAAAACTCTAGGCTCAGATGCAGTACATAACTTCTGGCTAAAAGTATTAACATCTTTACATGAAAACTTAGCCATGAGTAAGAACTATTTATATGCGCACTCTGAACAGACACCAATCTGGTTAACAATAGGAAAAACAATACTCCTACTTAAGAATGAAGCTGCAAGCTACCCTAAAAACTATAGACCAATAACTTGCCTTCTGATGACGTATAAACAATACACTGGAATTGATACCAACAGAGTTTATAGTCATTTAGAAGAAAACTCAATCATGACAGTAAAACAAAAGGGTAATAAAAGAAAGTCATATGGAACAAAGGATAATTTGTTGTTAAATAAACTCATAATGGATTACTGTAAAAAGGGGAAGAATCTGAGTTTGCCATGGATAAACTATAAAACAGCATTTGACAGTATTCCAGATTCATGGCTGAAAGAGTGTTTAAAAATGTATAAGATATACCCAACACTGATCAATTACATTACAGCAACCATGAAACAGTGGCAAACCACTTTGCACTTAAGCCATGATAAAGGACAAACTATTATTCTAGAGATAAAAATTCAAAGGGGGAAATTCCAGAGTGACTCTCTATCACCACTGCTGTTTTGTCTTACCCTTAACCCATTAAGGTGTCTACTTAACAGATTAGGCCATGGTTACAATTTGGCTCCCAGAAAAGAACAAAGTGTAAAGACTTCTTATCTTCTTTTTGTAGATTAGTAGATTATTTAAACTGTATAGTTCCATCAGATGAGGAATTGAAAGCACAACTGCAAGTAGTCAAAACTTTCATACATGATATAAGAATGCCATTTGGTCTTGATAAATGTGCAAAAGCAGCCTTTAAGGCAGGAAAGCTGCAGCAGCAAGAAAACATCAGTTTGGGGCAAGAATGTGGTATAAAAGAACTTGAGCAAGAGGGGGTGTATAAATACTTGGGAATTGATGAAGAACAAACAATAAAACATGAGCAAATGTGAATAAAACTTAGTAAGGAATATTTTAGAAGACTTAAATTAATACTGAAAACAGTATTGACATGTAGGATCAAAGTCCAAGCTATAAATCTTCCTGTCCTAACTTACAGTTTTGGAGTGATTGATTGGCCCCAAAATGTGTTGGATAGGTTGGACAGAAAAACAAGAAGGATGCTTCATGCTCATAAAATGATTTTTAAAAATCAGTGCATACCAAGATTATATATTTCCCATTCTGAAGGAGGTATGGGCCTCCTTGGAATTGATTATATGTATAGATATGCAGTCGTGGGGATGCATACATATCTGCTAACCTCACAAGTCCCAAATGTAGTGACTATTTTGAAACATAAGGAAAATATGTCTAAGGTGACTTCCCTGCCTAGTTTAGCAGAAATATATCATTGTCAAGTGGGAATGGAAATCAAACCAGAAGTAGATAAAAATCATGTAGCAAGTGAATGTGCCAAAAAACAAAAGAAAGAATATAATATTAAGGATCAGATTAGAAAGCAAGAAATGTGGAAAATGCATAAATATAGTTGCAAGTATAGAAAACTCTTGGAACAACCTCATGTTGTTCAGAATCCAACACAGGAATGGGAGAGGTGAATTTAAACCAAAAGACGAAGGTTAATATCTGCAACCCTAGATAGTGTACTACGTACACATTGGTTTACAAAGTCCATTGAACATGTGGGAGAAACAGACAAATGTAGGTTTTGTAAAAGAGAACTGGAAACAGTTGTACATCTTGTTGCTGGCTATGATATACTAATGGCAGAAGGACTATATACTGAAAGGCATAATAATGTGGCAAGACTGTTGGATTAGGGATTGCGCAAACATTATAATATTGACATAGCTGAAAACAATGGAAACATGAGCTACAAAGCATCATAGAAAATGATGAGGTTTATATCCCATGGGATCATCCATTACCAGCAGTTCAAAAAATAGATGTGAGTAAACCAGATATAGTACTACACGAAAAGAAGAGCAAAGTAGCATTGATCATGGAAATTGCTGCACCAAATGAGTACAGTGGCTTATGTGCCGAGAGACAAAAAGCTATAAAATACCAGAATTTGCAGGCAGAAATTAGGGCAATGTGGAAGAAAGATACCCAGACAGTTCCAGTAGTAGTAAGGACAACGGGGTCTTATAAAAAAGAATTTACAATCATACTTAGATGTGTTACCAATATATGTAACTCTGTATGAATTGGAGAAGGAGTCATTACTGGACACATTGTGGATGCTACAAAGAGCACTTCTGGCTAACGTCAAAGATTGAAAGAATACTAATTTCAGGAACTTTAATTCATAGTTTGAGTTAGGAATGGGGTCCATTCCAATCATGGTATTAGAAACCAAAACAACTTGCAGAAATTAAAAATCAGAGATGAAATAAAAAAGAAGTACAGCAGTACCTTGCAAAAACAGCAAAAAGGCAAAGCTAACCATTGTCAAAATTGGAAAAAAAAACAGAGGAATTTTGAAAACAAACAGACAAGGTTATTAGTAGTCCATCAAATGTCGAAGTGGAGCAGCGATCCCAGAAAGGCATCCATTATCCAATTAATAAAAGAGAATCATGTTTAAGGACCATAATTTCCAAGCATAGATATTCCTTGAATATAAAGGGATAGCTAACATTTAAATGAGTGGGCCACACAACATAATCAGATGTTTTAAATAGAAAAGAGAATTAAGCATAAAAAATCATGGTCTTACTTTTTGATGATTCAAACAGCACCGTCTAATACTGAAGATCTATTCAGGCTTTTAAGTGGCCTGATGGATGGAGGCAAGTCTACATTAAAGTCACATGAGAGCCAGTCAGCAAAACGGTACTAACACATCAGCAAACAACTGATGAGACAGTTCACATTGACACTGCCAGGAGAGACAACCCGACTTTCTTTATTAAACATTTTATTTGCACTGAACTGACTAGAGGTGCTTAATTTCTGTGGAGGGATGCTGGGGTGAGGAAACGTGTTTAAAAAGCAGCCTTAATGATACGTGTTATTATTTATAGCATCATAGATACAAGGAGGAGAAGGGATAGTGCTTGAACATTGAGGCGTTTAGAAAGACAAAATCCTTTCAGCATAATAGTCAGGGTTTCCTTCTCAATACCATGAAGTTATCGCAAAAGAAACTGTAATGGACAAGGTGGAACTTAGATATACTGGCCTACTGAGAAGAACTGTCTTTGATATGGGAATACAAGGTTATGGAATAGTAACATGGCAGCCATTATGAATCCCATACAGTTGTTTGTGATGCATACACGTGTGTGCTTTGTAAGTAATGGAATATTAACATGACAGTCATGCATCCCATGCAGTTGTATTTACTATCTTTCTCTCTTTCTCTCTCAATCTCTCTGTCTAGCTATATATATATATATATATATATATATATATATATATATATGTGTATATATATATATATATATATATATATATATATATATATATATACACACACATATCTATATATATATATATATATATATCTATATATATATATATATATATATATATATATATATATATATATATATATATATATATATATATATATATATATATATATATATATGGGTCCCCTATGAAATACCGAATGCTCAGAATTCCGACACCCAAATTACCGAGGCCAGAAGCCTGATATCCCACATTACCAAAAGACCAGAAGTGCGAAATTCAAAATCCTGATGTTAAGGGATATTGAGTTAGCGCTTCTGGTGTTGCGGTTCAGGTAAGTATATGTGTGTAAGTGTGTTTGTGAAGGGCTTTAGTGTGTGTTAGTATGTGTTGTGACTGTGGTGTGTATCTGTGAGGGACTGTGTGTTTGTGCAATATCAGAGTTAGAATACTAAAGTAGGGGGGTGTGGTGGCACAATCCCCCACATGGGAGGTGCTGGGGGGCTTGCCCCCTGTTTAACTATAGTGTAGGATTATTTGTTTGGATTTGGGGGGCACTTTGTGTGTGTGTATGTGAGTACTGTATGTGTGTTGATCGTTCACGATTTTGAATTTTGCGCTTGTAGTCCGTCGGTCTTCTCGTCTTTTAGGTATTTGGTCTCGGGATTATGGGTGTCAGTCTTGTGGGTTTTCAGTCTTTTGTAGTGAACCTAACACACACAGAATAGTAATTTAGACATTCTTTTGGGTCCCATAAAGTTGCAGTAATAACAGGCATATGACACATAATACTGGATTCAGAATGCAATTCAACAGTCGGCATGTCATGATGCCTGCAGATAGCAGATCACATTATAAGCATCATAAGATAAGGCTGATAAGGTTCTGTTATGGAACCTCGAACATCAAGAAATCAAGTAACCAAAATGCTGAACCGTAATGCATGAAACACACAAGGTTGAAAAATTAAACTCTAAGTAATTTTTGCAGTGGGGAACCTCCCCACATCTCAACCCCCCATGCTTAAATATACCAACTCCATAATCACACAAACACAAAAAAGAGATAAATCTTCAAAACAAAGAAGTCACTGCCAGTGCACTATTATGGATCCTACCAGCCATTGTTTCCTATGGAAAACAATTATCAGCACTATGTTTCTTGATGTCTTGGGCTTTGAGGGGCAACTAACATGTTTTCAAAGTGACCTCAGTCACCACTAGGTATACCAAATGAATAGCTCACTCATCGTGCAAGTGTTCTCACAAGTTTTTAATGTTTAAAGGTGCTGTTATTGGAAGGTACCTTACAGTCTGGAGAAAATAAAAACTTTAGGATAAATTAATTATTCAAAGTAGAGAACATTAAGAAAGGTAAGTGACTAAGAACCTCAGAATGGCATCCTTTGTACTGAATGAGGGATTCATACTTTGCATCATATTATAAAGTAAAGGTGTTACAGTGGGGAAACTAGGGCATATGTAATAGGACTGAAGGGGAGGGGAGGACAAGTGTTTAACTGTTACATAATTTACTAGCTATCTTGAGGAAGAGGCTGGATGTAGTTAATAAGGTTGCACAGTAATATATAGAAATATGAGTTCTGACAACCAGTTTCACAAAATATAATTATGTCTGTAATGTATATGAGACAAGGTTGTGAATTTGTTTGCCTATGTGACTTGAGTATTTGTGCACATATTCATTTTATGTCAGTCTTTTCAGTGTATCAGCACTCTACATAAATCCATGAAAGGATGATTATTATATCTGAATTTAAACTTATAGGAGTAGGCAACATTTTATATAATGAAAAATAACTATGAACTGATCTAGTTTGCCTAGCTTATATGATTAGTACATGTGCATTAAGCATTGGGGAAGTATGTTTTTGGTATGCTTATATTCCTCATAAAATATGCATGCCATGGTTTTTGCTTGCCTCTTTCTAGATCTGCATGTGGAAATCATCAGAATGGGCTGCAGGAGGCAAAGTGTATTTAAGTCTCATTAGAGCATGCTGTACTTATGTGTACTTGCAGAACTCCTAAGCACGTAAAGTAACTATGAATGCTAATGGTATTTATGTGTGTATATTATAAACCGTTTACACGTCTGATTGTGTTATGCTGCACATGTTCGTTAAATACACTTGTGCATACATGATACAAAGGAATGTGTAATGGAAACAACTTGTAAATTGTTATGCTTTATGCTATCTGACATAACCACTTACTTAGATATCAGATGGACATGCAGTATTCATGTTATAAGTAGTGACATTGTAGTATTAAGAGTTGTTAATGTAGAACATTCTGGAACTGTTTCATAAAAGCAAGTATAGTCTTCAGATAAAATAAGGAGCTTGATTATTGATGTGTTCACATTTAACTAAAACTGTCCGGTAAAACTGTTAATAGCAATAATAATTCATATCAAATTTGGGTAATTTTATAATTTTTTTTAATGGTAGAACTTTACTCGTTCAAAATAGCTTTAAAAGATTGTTCATGTTGTCAGGAAGTAAATGGCACATCTAGGAATATTGCAAATGTGCTGTGTGTTTGAAAATCTTGGCAGAAGGCAAAAAAATCACAATAGGCTGCCATAGGGTAACAAAATATATCACATATATATTGTCTAGGTTCATAAATGTCTGGATGAGAAGACATCCACAACTTGAGAAGATGAGAGAACACTGCTGCCTTGAAAAGAATATGTGTGTTTAGATTTATAATGCTTTCCAGATTAGATGACTATGTCAGAGGTTTTTTCATGAATTGGCCGCTTAGGAGGAATGACAACCAGTATATAGGAAATGTAGGCAGTAGAATGTAACAGACTCAGGTTGAAATGCACCTGCCATTATTTTCTGGCACAATGAGGCACTGTCAGTTCTACACAGGTCAACCAGGTTAGACTGTGACAGAGTACAGATGAAGCTATGCTCTCTAATTAGTATAGTGGGGGCTATATTTTAGCCCTAGCTTGAATTTCCAAGCCTAGGAAGACTGGCAGAGGCAGTGAGAGTTACATGTGAATGTTTTTAGCTCAACTGGCATGAGAAGCACTTTTCAATTCAGTTACTGGAATGTGTAAGGATACCTCCCACTCAATAAGATGACATAGGATATTTCCCAAATTGGACATAGAAAATGGTCAAATACCATTGCTACAGATGGCAAAGCTTAAAATGAAGGATGTCCAGAAACTGCAAGTTACAGCAGATGATAAAACGGGAGTGGTATAGCAATTTTATTTTGAAGAGCACTGTCAGTAATCATGGAAATTACCAGAATTAGTTAAAGGTGTAAATGGATATTAGGAAAAGGCATAAAGGAGAAAAGATGCTGCTGCTATGAGATACATATTTACCAAATGATGCCTCACCATAATTTTTCTCAGAATGTTCAAACAGTAGCAAGAGGCCTACATGTCCAACTTAACCCAGCAGTAGATAGGCTATACAATATATAAGGACACATTTTACAGATAAGAAATAATCTGCTACACAATAAGGGGGAAATACACTGTTTGTATATCTGGCAGTCATCCTGAGGCAACTCAGTTTACATTCTCAAGGAACAGAGAGAGAGAGAGAGAGAGAAGCATTTAGAATAGATTTGTCCCTCATTCGTGGAGGTGTAAAACAATGGGTTAAGGATGGAAATGAGAAGCAAACATAACCCAGATCATGCCACAGTTTGACTGGAGCCTTGCATTGTACTAGAAACTGTGGACCTGCTATAAGTGGAAAACAGCAGTGCATAGCCAGTTAGTACAGGGGATGGAAGGGCAAACAATTCAAGAAATCAGCCACAGAAGGTAAAACTGGGATTAATATGGCAGATTGCATTATGGTATAAAAGTGGTGCTGCATGGAAGGCTAATGGCAGAAAAGGGAAAAGAAAAGAAAAAAATATATAGAATTAAAATTAGAGAAAGTAACCTTATGGACTTCATAATGTGGTAGTACAATGGAGGATAAATCAATCAAAATGCAAGTGAGAATTGAAACAGCTAGTGTTTTTACAGCTTGAAGCACAAACTACATTCAGACATACTTCTCAGCTGTCCAGATTTTCACAGAATGTCCAGATTTTTGCTCATATTTTTGGTCTGCTCTTCATAAAATCTGTGATTTTTTCTAGAAAATCTCTGGGATGATCTGAGGACTGAAGTCAGTAAATAATAGCAAACATTTGCGTTTCAGATTTCAAAACCCTTCAGAAAATGCATGTTAACACAAACTCTGATATTCTAGTAACTTAAGTGCAATAGTTAAAATCTGTCCTTATTTTTGGGCCTTTGTCCCCCCATTTTGTCAGACTTTGTCCACATTTCTAGCACTAAGAGGTTAAGACTTATGCATTCAGGATCAATTTTTTTGAGGACAGAACGTGAGTACTCCGGCAAATAACAAAACACAGGCTCTTAAAGAAAGGGAAATAAATGATTATCGTTTAAGTTAAGGAAGACAGCAAATGTAATAGATCACATTAAGGAAATAGAGTGTTTTAAGTTCTTTGTAATGATCTTTATAATACACAGGAGCAAAGATACAATTACAGAGGTAGTAGTCATTATTATAGATAGGAATAAATGATAATTTTGAAGATTTCCTTGAAAACTTGAAGAATTCTGTTTTATTAATAGATATAAAAAATAATCTAGATACATTTGTTATGCTCATTAGTGTCAAATCTAACATATGAAAAAAAAACTAAAATCTAGCAAAGCCAAGGGTACATATGACTTTCAGATGACTTTATATGTGAGATAGGGATGTGCGAGCTAGTGTGCTAGTGAATATTCTGAGCTCAGCTAATTAAAAGGATGTAGTTGGCTCCTTTCATGAACTAGGCCTGAGCAGTAGCATTACCTTAAGAAAAAGAAAATGTGTGTGGCAGGCAGAGGTAATTGTAAACCGACATCCCTAATAATTTTTAGATGTTACAATTATGGCAAAAGTTCTGGCAGCTAGGTTGGATAAATATTTTCCTTTTTTCATTGACAAAGGACAGAGGACTTTGTGAATAAATGCCAGGATAGTCTACTAGTAGTCCCTATCTAGTTTTATTAAATCTAATCAGAATAAAGGTTTCCCTATCTAGTTTTATTAAATCTAATCAGGATAAAGGTTTCTAGGCAGGATTGGTATTATCCAACATAAAAAGCCTTGAACATAGTTGAATGGCTGTTCTTTGTATAAAATCCTCAAGAAAAGAGGTTTTCATGACAGTGCTTATCTCATGTGTTATGGTATTATATTGTAGTCTGTTATCTGATGCAGTAATTAAAGAGGGCATCTTGATAACAGGGGAGATTCATAGCAGCACTGGGCAGAACGTTTCCCTTTTATTATGACTAATTGTTGTAGTCATTGAACTTAACTCTCCATATCCACATTGTTCTCCCACTTTTAATCATTGTAAACATCTGATCTCTCTCTCTTAAAAGTTAATAGGTTCATAGGTTCATTAGTTGGTACTAGGCTATCAGCCCTAGGGCCTATACAAGCCTAGCCATAACAATTCCCTGGCTATTTCTTCCCACACTATTTACTTTCTTTGTCCCCTGTCTAGCAGGGTGACTGATGTGATCCACGGGGTGAATTTCCTTTCTCCCATCCGATCATCAAGGTTCCTTTTGAAGAGGGCCAAGGAGGTGCTCTGCTTGACATGTATGGGCAGTCTGTTCCAAAGTCTGGGGAGTCTCTGGGTCAGGAACCTATCCCTCCAGCATGTTTTGTTTATTGTGATGACAAGGTTTAGATCCCTGGAGCGTGTGGCTCTGAGGGATTGGGATTTCTTTAAGTGTAGCATGTCAAACAGCTCTGGGTTTGCATGGCCTTGTATGTTAAGCAGAGATCGCCTCTGAGTAGACGATATGCGACAGAGTATAGCTGGAGTTTTTTAAGGCGGTCAGCATAGGGCATCTGCTTTAGGCCTGTGATTCTTTTAGTGAGGTATTTCTGTAGCCTTTTCAGTTGTTGCAGATGGCTTGAGAGGTACATACCAAATGGGGCATTGTATTCTATAATGGGTCTAATGAGGGATGAGTACAGTGGGAGAATGACCTCCTTTTTTCTGGATGAAAGTCCTTAGTAATAAGGTGTGCCACATAGAAGGATTTCCTGACTGTTGTGGCAATGTGGTTATTGAAGGTGAGACCACTGTCCACCTGTGTCCCTAAGTCTCTTATCACACTTTTGGTGTTTAGTGTACTGCCACCTATGTGGTAATTCACGGGTACATGTTTTTTCCCAAAGGGGATAACTATACATTTCTTGTCATTGAGCTTGAGCCCATGGCTGTGGCACCAAGCTTCTGTTTCTGTAAGGCCCTTTTGTAGAGTATCCACATCATTTGGGGATTCAATAATGGCTCCCACTATGCAGTCATCTGCGAACATTGTTAGCCAGAGACCCTTAGTGTTGACCTGTACTTCAGAGAAGTAGATGCCAAACAAGAGCGGTTCCAGGACTGAACCCTGAGGTACACCACTTGTCACTTGTCTGGAGCTGGATTTAGAGTCAGCTACTTTTACAGTGTGGGTTCTGTCAGTAAGCCAGTTGGCAACCCATCGAGTGACTTAGGGATTAATGCCCAGCTTAGTAAGTTTATCTATGATTCCAGAGTGGGGGATGGTGTCAAAGGCCTTGGCAAGGTCCAGATAGGCTGTGTGGACTGCCTTACCCTCATCCACGGCTCTGGAGACTGATTCGAAGAAGTAAATCAGGTTCAGGAGACAAGATCGGCCCTTCATGAACCCAAACTGGGTGGGGGTCAAGTGTTTCAAGGTTGCCAATATCTTTGTTTATAAGTTCCATGATAATATGTTCCATGGCCTTGCAGATCAGGCTCATCAGACTGATGGGGCAGTAGTTCCTGGGATCCAAGGTGGATCCCCCCTTGTGGAGTGGGATAACTGTAGCTGTGCGCCACTCAGTGGGCACGAAGCCTGAGGTGAGAGTATGATTAAACATGGCACTTATGTGAGGTGCCAGTTCATTTTGTAGTTCATGTAGTACACAGCCCAGGATGTCATCTGGTCCCATGGATGCTGTATTCTTAGCTTTGGAAAGTGCGTTTTTTACCTGTGTGGCTGTTATTACCAGAATGTGACAATCTTCTGGTATTCAGATGTGCTGTTTAGGGGGTGAAAGGGGGATGAAGTTGGCACTGAATCGATTTGCCATGATATTGGCAATATCCTTGGGATCAGTATATTTAATGCCATTCTGTTGTAGCTCAGAGCAGATCTGAGCATTGCCATTTAGATTCTTGACATAGTTATAGAATGCCTTGTGGTTGTCTTTGGAATCTTTGGCAATTTTATTTTCGTAATTAGCTTTGGAGGATTTTATGAGGGATCTCAGCTTTTTACTGAGGCTGCTAAGGGAATTCTTTGCATCGTGGGATTTTCCTCTTTTCTGCATTAGTTTCTTCCTTTTGTTGTAAAGTTTGTTTATGGCAGGGGACCACCAGATTGACTTCTTTTTTTTGGAGGAGAGCATCTTGATTCTATTTGGGATGGCACGATTCATGCATGAGTGGATGTGCTCGTACAGTGCCTTAGTGTAGGACTCAGCAGTCAAACTTTCAGTTCCCCTCTGCATGGGTGTCATGAAGTTTGTCACTTCTGACTTGAGTAGCATGAAGTTGGCTTTGTAAAAGTTTTTTATGGAGGTTTCCTTACTGGGGAGTGGGGGTGGGATGTGGATGTAAAGGGTGATTAGCTTATGATCTGACCTGACCAACGAAGGGGTGACCATAGATGTGGAGCATCGATTTCCCATGTTGGTAATTACCAGGTCTAGGATATTGGAGCCCCTGGTGGGACTATGGATTCATCCAGGGTGTTGGAATTTATGAATTCCAAGAACCATTGGGCAAAGGTGTTAGCACACGAGTAGTTTTCCCATGAACATAAGTGTACCTGTGTTGTTGCTGTTTAGACCCCCAGGCAATATAAGCTTCACTGTAGAAGACATTTCATCCTGGCTATCCACCAGCATCTCTCTAGAAACCATTATTTTAGATGACCTAAACATAGACCGCCTATCTATCTCTTCCCCCCACCACACATCTGTCATTAACCTGTACAATATTACTCACCTTATTAGCTTTCCTACTAGATATATGAAATCTTCTAGGAGTTTTTCACCCTTGGCTTTGTTCTCACTTTTCCTAGCAGAATTATCTCCACTGGCTCCATCTCCAACTCTATGAGTGATCACCTCCATACCTTTACATGTAGGCTACCCAACCATTCCACAAAAACTCACTACTACAGTATTAGCCACAACACATCAAAGATTAACAAATACACCTTCACTGAAACACTAAGACTCTGCAACTGGAATATACCAAAACCCCTTCCCATAGATTATGTTATTCCATACTTTAATGAAACCTTACTCAGATTACTAAATGAATCACCCCTAACCAAAAGAGTAAAATTCAACCCAGGACTTTGGCTTACCAAAACAACAAAACATCATATGAAATTAAGAGACAAAAAATTGAAATCATGGCTTCAAAATAATATTGAAGCAACCTACAATATTATGGAGAACTATGTAACCAAACTCAAAACACATTTAATTTAACAAGAAATCATTCTTCAACTCTATCTAAGATTCCCAAATTCCCAAAGCTGTTTTATGCTTCTATACACAAGTCATCAAACCTTGCTATCTCCTCCCACAACTAATGACACAGATTCCATTGCTACTCATTTTAACTTTCACTTCATACACCCATCCTCCTCCCATACAGGCAACCACCAACTCAACCTCGTCCACCTTCCACCCCCACCCCCAGTAATCCCCAGCTGCCTCACAACAAACACACAATATCCCTGTACTCCATATCAATTATTTCCTACTGGTACCATAAAAAGACTGTTCCTGAACTCAAAACCACTATTCTTTCTACAGACAACCTTCCCACCAAATATATCAAAATGTCTGCTGACACACAAGCTTACCCATCTCACTTTTAATAAACAGATCTGTCAGAGGAAACTAAGCACACCAAATATGAGAATAAAAACTTTAGTCATACTTCAACAAAAGGGTGAGTCTTTGCTGAACTTTTTAACCATTGTCCCATATCCAAATGATCATCTTTACTTAAAAGGCTTGAAATATGTATTGAAATGTAGCTTCTCAAGCATCTTTCTGTGAAAAGCCTCTTCGCACAATACAATAAGACTTCAGACTCTAGTACAGCACTATTACTGCTCCTCAGTTTTGTTAACCATACCAGTGTGCACAAGGACTCTGAACACCTTGTATCCTCCTTGCTCCTGGACATATCCAAAACATTTGACACTGTATTCCACCAGACTTCTATTCAGACTGCACTCAATAAAGCTCAATCATTTCTCCCTCTCCTGATTTTACATCCCTAATAGACTCCAAGACGTTAAGTGGACAAAAGTACTCTCTTCCTTCTGCTCATCTCGGTTGTAGTCGCACAAGGTTCAGTATTAGGTACCATACTTTTCGATGTTGTTAGCAGTGTCCTACACACACAACAGCCAATGACATCACTCTCATTCAATATGCTGATGACACCACTATTATCTGCACTGCTAACACCCTTTCATATCTCCAGGAGAAAACACCCAAATGCTTTTTTGCCCATTGGGTCATGGCTCACAAACTTTTATCTATTTGTTAAGTGCCAAAAAACAAGTGCCTACTCTTCACAACTAAAACCCTCTCAGATACAAAAAATAATTTATTTATCAGCTCTTCAAATAACATGTCAATTGAACTCATCACTCTCACAAAATTATTGTAATAAATACTTACCAACAGACAATGCCAAAAAAAGCTACAGGCTATAGCCCCTTCCTTTCTCATCCTCCTTGTACTATACCCTGCCCCTAGTTACACCAGGTTTTAGTAGTCTTTTGTAACTAAAAGTGATTAGTATTATAATAAAACAAGATTCACTGCAGCCAAAGTGCCAGAAAACATCACTGTCTCATCTTAAAACACCTACAGTGACATGAACTACCACACAATCTTTCACAACCCAACTACAAGCCACTAAACTGCCTTGCCTTTGTAAAAAATTGTGGAACTTTACTACTCTCACAACAGGTCATTGCATTCTACAGACAAAACATCTACACAATCCCCAAGATTCATGAAGCTTGTGCAAGGTGCAGGCGTAGCGTCGGCGTTCTAACACCAAAGATGGCCGCAGAGCGAATCAGGTACGAGCTGTTTGCACATGCACTACCTGCATATGCTACGCCCACACAACTCCCGAGCCTTGTATGCTAATTACCCCATGTACAGCAGTGTAGCATGCAAATGAAGGTATGTAGCGATTCAGGAAGTAGTGCAGGCATAGTGTAAGCATGCAGAAATGTAAACCGTAGAAAACGGTTTACATTTTTGCAAACATAAAATCGGAGCCATGACAGCTGACCAAACACATGTATTATATTGTTAATATATGCCAATGGCTAAATATATAGCCATTGGCATAAAAAACATGTACAAAATATAAAATTAACAGTTAATATATATAATCGCACTATTGTGACGTGAAAGCGCAGGGCAGCTGTGTGCAAAGGGGATCGCGAGGAATATATAAAAATATAGAATAAAACCGCAATGAAACACATATCACAATTTCCACATAATAGTCAATGGCAGGCGTGCTACACCATACATATGGTACAAGGGTCGCTAAAGGGCAGTGACAGTGTTATGTGCAGTAGCTAGGAATTAGTAGGCAATGCCATGCAAATGAGAGGAGTAATAGTGAATCGCAGATTCTCCGCTGGTGAAAGGATGCACTTCACAGTGTAGTGTTATAACACCAAGGTGTGCCCTTGAGATAAAGATGACATCAAGAGAGGGGTGTGTCGCCATTGCTGTAAGCACATTGGAGCATTGCTAAACCGGTCTGCCCCTAGCTAGACAAAGCTGCAGGATAGGGGGCTGTCGAATTGGCCATAGCTATGCTTAGCCGAGAGTACACAAAGTAACCGAGTATGCATGTGAACGGAGATGAAAACGAGTGTAAACCTGGTAAATGGGTATGTGCAGCTCGCACTGCAGCTGAAACAGGAAGGATATAGGAAAGAAATAAGGAAATGCTGCAGCAGTGAATTTGGAGTGCAAATGACTAATTAACACCTAGGACCCTACAGTGGGCCATTGACAACAGCTAACAAGGCTGCAAGCAGCTACCTGCAGAACAGGGAAGGGGAGGGGCTGTACTGAAAAGAAAACAGTATAGTCTCAAAGCAGAACAAAGTCGATATGCAGTATATCAGCTACAAGGCACATTTCGCCATGACTGGGTAGGGAAAGTACAAAACAAGAAAGATGGCAGGTGGATGCATGCCTGATAATAGGAGGGGAACCAGGTCTAAAAGTGAATTAAAGGGCAACAGATTAATCAAGGCAGGCAAGTAGATCTCCAAAGTAAAGGCCTCACACTTGCAGTACTCATTGCAAAACCCATAATTAAGGCACGCTGCAGCTGGGATAGCTTATACACACCCACTTACATCAGCAGCATCCATAGCACAATACTATAAAGTGTGAAAGCACCTCACACACATTTGTGTATTCTCATATACTCTGCGCCAATGGTGTATACAGACAGGGAACTTTTATTATGTACATGTTAGGGGCTGCCATAGCTTTGATCCACCAGCATGTGTTGGAGCCTGAAGGTGGTGTGGAGGAAGATGTACATGACCACCTCAGGCACCAGAGGAGGAGGAGGAGAGTGTTCAGACCCCACTGGTATCCTGCTGGTAGTCTGGGAAGCAGTGGTGTGTTTACTTTTATTGTATGTCTGTATGTCTCACCGGGGGGGTGGGGGGGTTGATGCTACATGTTACATGTTTGTTTACTGGATCCCTCACCCCCATATGCACGGCCTGTGAATATATGTAACTCGCAACTGCTGTATCATATCCTAGCTATATACATGTGTATATTTACAGTCACATATATATATCTATATACTTTACTATATACAGATATATCTGTATATGTATGCCTACATGTATATTTATATTTTGCTGTCTATATATATATATATATATATATATATATATATATATATATATATATATATATATATATATATATATATATATATATATATATATATATATATATATATATCTAACAACATATGGGTCTATCGGTGTCTGCATATGCATATATTTATATGTGTGTTTGTATCTGTATTCTGTCTCTGTATGTATACATTTGTACTACGGAGAGGGAGAGGCTTATCTCTATGTCACTATGGGTGGATATACACACACACATACCTCTACATATATGCATCTACATCTGGTTATTCCATTCCTTGCCATATAGATTACACTTTGCTGCAGTGGGACACGTAGTGGGTGTGGCTGCTCGTTGGGCGAAGCCTCTGCCCAATGAACACATTCGCTTACATTCCTAGGGCTGCCATATAGGCCCACATCAGCCAACTCCTGCACACCTAGACCCATAAGTAGCTACACATAGTTCCCACACCCGCACCTCCTCAACAGCACCCATCCTTACTCTTGGTTCTGGTCTGTTCTGGACACACCACTACACGCTGCCCACTCTCTACTTCACGGGACCCATTTCATACAATTGTCTCGACCCATGGGTCATCAGGCTTTCCCATCCTTGTATTCCGAGTATGTATACACCCCAGCCAGAATGTTCGGTCTATCACCTTCTTTTGGTCTTGCCAATTTTTGGGGTGTCCCGCAAGGGATGCTCCTGTCTGTGTTCCAAGATTAGAATTCACAGGTACACTGTGTACCCCCCTGGTTGTAACCTGCCTGTGGTCTGGGGAGCAGTGGACTCTTTACATTGTTTGTGTGTATGTTTCCCATGTCCGGCTGGGGGGGGGGGTGGAAGGTCATGCTACATGTTTCATGTTTCTTGCTTGGGCCCCACACTTCCATTGGCATATCCTGTGAACATATGTCATTCTTGTGTGTTGTTTCCTATCATAGCTGTATATCTGTGTATATCTACACACACACACACACACACACACACACACACACACATATATATATATATATATATATATATATATATATATATATATATATATATGCGTGTGTGTGTGTGTGTGTGTGTGTGTGTGTGTGTGTGTGTGTGTGTGTGTAAAGTAAAGCATACCCCACGCAAACGCACTTACACATGCTTACTGGTGTTTATATATGCTTGAACCTGCTTACTAGTGCCTTATTCATTATGACACTGACACTTCGCTCCAGTTAACTTTTAATTGATATTTTTCAGGTTATACAGTGGACAGATGCCGCAATATGCTCATGTACAGATTACTGATGGTAAATGGTATGTGATGCAGTGGGATTCGGTATGGGAATTTCTGTTCGTTAGATGGTTGCTCTAACCAATACACTATTGCTGTGCTGCTTCATTTGCATATATACCCATATACCCATGGCTCCTGGTTCCCCAAACACACACCCCAACGCCTCCCTAACACTGCAGTCATTCATTCTACAGTTGGATTCACGGTGTATCCACACCACTACACATTGGCCACTCCCTACTGCTATAGACCCATCCTATCGGTTGACTCACTCCACATATCCTCAGAACTCCCAAATGTTTAGGCCACAAACATTGGTGACATGAGCGACCAAAAGAATACTATTCACAATTTTTGGGTTGTCCCACATGGGACACGCATGTGTTTATGTCAAGATTAGACTCTATACTTCATTACATCCTTAATCCTGTTAACATGACACTACAATAAATTAATAAGTATGACTATGTGGTAACGCATACGTTACACACGAGAGCCTAATTATGTACGTGTTCGGCATATTTCTTTTACAAATAGACTGGTTTAGTAATTGGCATTGCCGTAGCAGGCAGATCACAGGAATGATTCCATGTGTGGGAAAGTCCTCACATTTGATTTTTTTCGGCACAGCACTGACTTCGGACATTGTACACACTTCTGCTTTTTAGTGGTTTTGTCCCTTCCCTCTTATGCACAACCTATTATTCTATCTACTGTCGAGGTTTGCAAGGCCACATTTATGTTATTTATGTCTGAAAATGGAATTAATGTGTTACAGAGAATGTATTTCTACATATTGATGTCTGCATGTGTGTATGCATATATACTTATAACGAACTCGCTGACCTCCACAGGGCGGTCCAATTAGAACCAGCCCATCCAACCCTGGCATGCCTGGCTCCATAATTTCATACCCATAGTTCCTCCACCCCACACATGTTCAACATACATGCATACCATCCATTGTCCACTTGTTATCACAGCCATGACACACCTCCACACATTGCCCTCTCCCAAGCATTAGGGGCCCTACACGTATGTTTTCCCAACCCATGTATTCTCAGGCTCTCCCACCATTTAGTCCTTGAACATACCTGCCCTTGCTTGTGTAATGGTCGGATGGCCAAATGGTCTATCAATTTTTGGGTAGTCCCACCAGGGACTACCCTCTGTGTGTAAAGTAGACTTAGCAGATCAACAATGTTACTCCCACGGGTAATATCCTGCCTGTGGTGTGAGTAGCAGTGCATTGCTCACTGCTGCTCAGCTTGATATGACATACGCTGGCAGCGCTATATAATACTGGGGTTGCTGTTGATTCCCTTCTCATTCCTTTTGTATGCTTTATTGTTATTTCGTTCTTTCTTCATATATATATATATATATATATATATATATATATATATATATATATGTATATATATTATATATCTGTCTATACTTATATACATTTCCTATGCTGGGCACTGCTTAGACCCATGCAAGCGCACTCAGACTTGCTTACTGGTATTTATATGTGTTTACTGCTGCCTATTTGTGCTTACATCTGCTTACTAGTATCTTAATCATTATGACAGTGCCACTTTGCTTGAATGATATTTAAGTTAAATATCTCATGCGATACTCTTATGTTGGTTTTACAGCAAAACGACATTCATTCCACATGGAAAATGAAATGTGCTATTGTTGGGCTCGAACCGTGAATGCCTGTTCATTAGGCAGATGCTCTAAAGACTACACTATTGACATTTACGTTGATTTCACATGTTTTTCTCTATTTGAATGAATATGATGTGTAAGCTATGCTCGGCAAAGGGCAGCGATGCTCAAACACGCTGCGCTTTGCTTACACCTTCGATATTGCAGCAATTCAAATGTATAATAGGGACACAGAGAATCTAATTGTGAAAGTTCTAGGGACAGGGCTCAACATTCCACTACGTGCTTGTGTGTTTACTACTTCAATTTTATTTCACTGTTCATGGACACTGTTGTATGCTTACCATACATCCACGGACACTGAATTACTGACTTACTATTAGGGGCTGGCTCTACTAGTAGGCATAGTAGGTTTTGCAACTGTCGGGGCATGTTTACGCCTCCGTAGAGCACTTGTATACACCCTCTGCACTCGCACTCGTTTCCTGTGCACGTCGAGGGTGCGGCGGCGCACCCTCATACATATTCATATGGAGCTGCTGCGCCATCTGTAGTGAGGACGCACGGTGCATGGCTAAAACTGTCCTTGCGCTGAGCTTCTTGAATCCCGGGGAATGTAACTAAAACCAGTAATTCCACTAACAGGTGTATACCCTCCAACTATATCTGTAAGATTTAGAACTCAGTTCCTGCCAACATGAGGCAGCAAATCAATCTCCACAGATTCAAATCCCTTCTAAAACCCCTTCATTACATTTGGATCATGTATGTCTGCTGATTAACCTATGTGCTGCTCTCCCACTACCTTCCCTTACACTAATCTCTCCTCAGTACTCCTTTTGACTGTATTCTGTTCAAAATCCTTATCACCACATTTCTCTTCAACTTCTTGCATTAAAACACTGCAGTGCATTTTGTGATGTTTTCCTGAACCACTTGTACTACATTTTGTGCCTTTCTACTATTTCTATCAAAAACTGAAATATCTGTGTTCAATAATGCTATTGCAATGGATGAATCATTTGTGTTCCCACAATTCTATATTCATCCCATGTATGAAAATACTGTACTGATTTTAGCATTTATTGCAATAATGTATTGCTTGTGTTCCTGTAATTCTGTTATTCATCCTAAAAGCAAAATACTGAACTATTGTCTTGTAGCATTTTCCCAATGCTATTTGCAAATACTATATAATGTCTGTTTTGAATGTTGTGTCACCTTTATTATAATTCTAATGTATTATTTTAAGTGGAACTTTTTTCACCAGACCTCTGCTGAAAGTGGGTTACTGTTGCCCAATTGGACTTTCCTAGTCAATGAAAGCAAATAAATAATAAATAAAAGCTATGTGGCAATTTGGCTTTGGAAAATAATTAGAAAGGCTGAAAGTGAGGTAGGAGTTGCAGATGATTCTGTACTATAGCTAGATAGTGTATTCAGAGTTCATTAAGAGTTAACTTTAATAGAAATACAGCTGTCCCATAAGTACAATAAACAAGAATTTGCAAATGTTACATGATAGGAGAAAAACCCAACTTGGTAAAGGGGAAACAGATTCCAAACACTCATAGGTAGAATTAATGTGGTTAGTATAATGATAGCCTCCCTTATTTCTGCTCCTGCTACAGTCATATTAATAGCATATTACTGCTCATTCTTAAGACAGATTCAAGCGCTACTACAGGAACAAAGTATTGGATACCAAAGACATTGGAATGATATGAGTCAATTATATACATTATTCTTATACCTGGAATGTGGTATTATATGCCACTTCTCCAAGTCAAATATAAAACTTAGCTCAATGAGTAAGGACCAGTAATGAGGGACTGGAAGAATGTGAATGTACAGTTCCGAAAGAGGAATAACGTTCAAGCTATGAGGACTGATTACAAGTCTGGGAAGAATGATTACTGAGATGGGGAATATGTCATAGGGACATGTGAGTAATTCAAGCATGTGGGAAAAGTGAGGGGTGAGACATTCAACAAGTAGAAGGACAGACAGGTTTAGCATAGCATGAAAACATATAAAAGTTAGTAAAGATGGGCATACAGATCGTTTTGAGCTGGCAGACAAAGATGTATTCTCATTCCAGGAGTTAAGTGTGGGTATAATTTATCTATTTCACAATGATACACAGATCTCTAGATCAACTACATTGCTTGCAGAGAAAGGGGAAGTATTTATTTAT